>NW_015555817.1:217282-229845 GCF_001515605.1 Sinocyclocheilus anshuiensis
TACCCTAACAGTCTACTCTGAGAGTTAGTAGACATGTAGTTGCAAATTAATGAGAATTAGTTGACATGTAGTTGACATGTAGTTACAAAGTTACTTATAGTTAATAGAATGTCTAAAGTGGACTATCGAAATAAAGTGTAACCGGAGGTTTTTGGTAAAGTTTTTATCTTTTTTAATACATTTTAGTCAAGTCTTATTTCATCAACAAAATTGCATGTTGATATAGTCTTAGTTATCGTTTATTGACCTTATTGTCGTCTCGTCTTAGTCATGGGCTGTGCGTCCTGCGTCATCAACCCGGAACTAAAGTTCAATTCAGTTCGATTTGTGAACTGGCTCGAACAGTTACTTTCATGAGAACGGGCTCAAAAGAACGATTCCTTCAAGAACCGAACATCACTAGCATGTAGAGCAGTCCGCAATAAGATTTTGTCTCCTTTTTTTGACGAAAATAAAAAGAGGTTTGGTAACACTTTATTTCGATAGTCCACTTTAGACATTCTATTAACAGTAAGTAACTTTGCAACTACATGTCAATTAGCAGTTAGTAGAGTATTAGTAGACTGTCTGCTTAATATCTTCTAACACTTTCTTTGTGAACTTATTCTACTAACCCTAAACCTACCCTAACAGTCTACTCTGAGAGTTAGTAGACATGTAGTTGCAAATTAATGAGAATTAGTTGACATGTAGTTGACATGTAGTTACAAAGTTACTTATAGTTAATAGAATGTCTAAAGTGGACTATCGAAATAAAGTGTAACCGGAGGTTTTTGGTAAAGTTTTTATCTTTTTTAATACATTTTAGTCAAGTCTTATTTCATCAACAAAATTGCATGTTGATATAGTCTTAGTTATCGTTTATTGACCTTATTATCGTCTCGTCTCGTCTTAGTCATGGGAAAAAAGCTCGTCAACGAACATTTTTCGTCATAGCCTTCGTTAACGAAATTAACACTACTTTACAGGAATGTTACAGAATATATTCTAGAAGCCTAACCCTGCGTTCACTACCTAAATCACTACCTAAACAGCTTTCACAATACTTGTGATAATTTTTCGACTAATTGCTTCGAGGGCACTTGGTGCGTTTGTGAAAGCCCTGTATTATCTTAGTAATGGAACTTGTTGCCCACCTTCCTCAAACAGAAGCCATTGATAAAAACCTTACAATTGACATTTTATGGGTATCCACGCAAGTTTGTGGTGATTATTAGCGATTGTCATTATTGATTAGTATTCCTTGTGGTTTGAAGTGAATACAGGCTAATACTGATTGTTGTTCTTAATATTCTTATGATGGTGAAATAGATGATTAGCAATATTCAACTTCCACATTTGTGTCTTTATAATGATTGTGTGAGCAGTAAAATACTTTAGCGATAACAGATTCACCGTTGCCCAACCTCCAGCTAACCAAATAATATCTCTGTTGTCTGAAGTGTTTGAAGGGGCGCATTAACTTGTTCAAGACCCTGAGCTATTGGAAGCCTTTGCCAGATTAAGAGGACATTTGTTCATCTCCTTTGGAATTCTGGTTTCACGTATAGAAAAAGGGGAGGGATGAGCGCTAAGCTAAAAGCGTCAGAGAGCCAGTCAAAGAGCAAAATTTGTGCTCTCTTCAGTTATTTCTGAGAGCTGTGTAGTTTCACTGTGGTGAAATTAGTAGGTTGAACTGAAACATTGTGTTTCAAAACAACAATTATTGTTTGATGTTATGTGGTTAAACACCTCTTATAGAAAACTAGTGTTTATTGGAGTATAATCAGAGTCCTAAGTGACAAATGAGAGTTAAAAATGTCTTTGTCGAGTAAATTGTCGAGTCATTGGTTGGTAACTTTATAAATTTTGTTAACTTTTTTTTTTTTGATTAAAAGTGACAGTGAAGACATAAATCCTGTTCTTTTGAGTTTTTTTAATTTATTAAAGAATCTTGAAAAAAATTGTTTTGGCTAAAATATTAGGCAGCATGACATCTTAACATTGATAATAATAAGAAATATTTCTTGAACACCTAATCAGAATGATTTATGATGAATTTTGTGATGCTGACAACTAGTAATGGCTGCTGAAAATGTAGCTTTGCATCACAGGAATAAATTCGATTTACAAATATATAAATTATGTTGTGTATTACTGTATATGGATTTTTTTAAGAAACTCATGGGCGGTAAGAAATATTTATGGATGGTAAAAAAAAAAAAAGGCCTTTCTCATAATAATTCAGGACATGCACAACAACATACCTGTACTAAATAAAGATTTATTTCAAGCATTGAACACAAACCTTACCTGTTGTACATGAAGATCGACCGAACAAAAGCTCCTGCTTACATCTGTCAGTCAAACTTTAGTTGTCATGAAATGTTACCAAAAGAAAGGCTAGGATTTTAGTTTGACATTTGCTAATGGAACGCATAAAAGATATACAGATACACACAAACATACAGATACAGTGGTAGTTTAGGGTGACATGTGTTGAATGAACATGGCTTTTCAGGATTCAGTGCTGTGGCAAACCTCACAATGTCAGATCTTATCAGCGTGTGTTAAGCACCATGGAAATTACTTCCGTGTTTACACATGGGAGTTGTATTACTCTCTAAACCACAAGCACATACACGTCTAATTCCTCTATAACTGCCATTTAAAAATGTCACAATACACATTGTAACATGTTCAAGCTGGACTTTGAATGAGCCTGTACTTTGAATGAGCCTACTTCATTAAATTAAATGTTTTGGGGACGTTTTCTGTTTGCCAAATTAAAGTATGGAATAATTCTGAATTTTAAATTATTTACGTTTAAAGTAGTTGCTTTTAAAGTGATTCTTTTCTATTTGAATATATTGTAAAATGTAATTTATTCCTGTCATGGCAAAGCTGAATTTTCAGCATCATTACTCCAGTCTTCAGTGTCACATGATCCAATCATTCTAATATGTTGATTTGCTGCTCAAGAAATGTTATCAATGTTGCAAATTGCTTTTGCTGCTTAATATTATTACGGAAACCATGATACACTTCCATGAGCTATGGGTTATAGTTGAAAGCAAGAAAGAAAGAAAGAAAGAAAGAAAAGTTTTATTGAGCAAGGATGCATTACATTGATCAAAAGTGACAGTAAAGACAGTAAATATGAGAAAAAAATTACTTTCAATGAACTTTCTATTCATCAAAGAATCCTGATTAAAAACAAGGTTTCCACAAAAATATTAAGCAGCAAAAACATTTTCAACATAATAATAACCACTGCTCATAATTGAGCACCAAATCAATATATTAGAATGATTTCTGAAGTAATGATGCTGAAAATTCAGCTTTCCATCACAGGAATAAATTACGTTGCAACAGAAAACTGATACATAAAGCTGTTTTTAAGGTAAATCAGCACAGTCTTTTTGTTGTGATTTTTCTAGGTGAGAAGCCATACCAGTGCAGTTGGGAAGGATGTGACTGGCGTTTTGCCCGCTCGGACGAACTGACGCGGCATTACCGCAAACACACCGGCGCAAAACCATTCAAATGTGTCGCCTGCAGTCGCTGCTTCTCTCGTTCAGACCACCTGGCACTGCACATGAAGCGCCATCAAAACTAACGAACTTCACATCCTTACTTTTTCATCTTTTATAACAGTTGTTCTAAATATTTCACAGTCAGTTATGTACGAAGATCAAACCAACGAAAGCTCTGCCGTACCAGCACTCCAAACGTTTATACTGTCATGAAGAGGACTGGACATCACAACAAAGAGCTCCAGCAGAATGTATACTACTGTACATATGTTTTGTATGTGTGTATGTCTGTAGATTAATGTGAAAAGTTTTATACTTGACCTCCATCCACTTTGTCTGACTAAATTTGAAAATGTTCCTTTGGGACCGTCTTCCTAATAACTTGAAATGTAATGTTTGATTTATTAATTCCAAGGTAATCGTTAATTGTTAATTTTGGATGACAATAACACAATATTTACATGGGATTTCCCCCTCACAAAAAGCTGTTTGCTTTTGGGTAAGATGCTATTATAAAAAAAAGTAGTAACTCTAATGTTTGCTGTTCTCACAGTTGTGCATCCATGGATACAGGTCTTTATGAGACTGTTTTAAAAAAGCGCTCAGATCAGTCATCTGTTTGACATTTCGCCTCTTTGAATGCCAGAAAAAAGGCTGATGAATGAGACAAATGCGCTCACAAAAGCATTTGAGCATGTGTGCCAAATTTCCAGAAGAATATTAGCTATTCACGTGTATTTCACAAGAGAGTTGATTGATTGTTTTATGCAAACCAAAATGCAGCATTAAAACTTAAAAGAAATGAAGAAAGTGCATCAATCCCTCACTTTTCCCATGAACAAATTATTCATATTAGTTGTGGACATTGTAGCATTTGCCTTTTGTAATGCCCTTGAGTCCTGTCTTGGGCTCTATGCAGCATAGTGACCGCAGTTTATAAATGCTTAAAAGTTCTCAAGTTCCCTTTATTTGTGTACATGTCCTTCACTTATGAGCGGAACTCTGGTGGATCAAAAAATACTGTACATACTGTAGTTACAGTTAAACTTCTTGTAAATAATTTACTCTTTGAAGATAATTGTTTTTATTATGAACAAATGGGATTTTTTTTTTGGAATGTGGTTGAATTGTGTTTGTAGATCTTGCATAGCCTACTAAGTGATCAGTTTAGCATTTTGTATGTACTTGTTCGAATACAGAATTTTGGAAAATAAAAGAATAATTACATTTCTTGTTGAATAGTTTTTTTGTCATATGCTAACATGATTAGGTCCTAGGATTGTAAATAAAGTCCTTACTGGAATGTCATTTGAATATTGCCTACCTAATTAATAGGCCTACTTATGTGATGGAAACAGACATTTCCGTGTTAGCCGTGTTATATGAGGAGCAATATTCTTGGAACTATATAAGAAGGTGACTTTTGCTTATGCATCTATATCATGAGACAACTTACCTTAAAACTAGTAAGGTATTGATTGATTATCTTTAGTTTTCAACGGTTGTACCCTGTTGAAAAAAACAGCATATGCTGGTTTTTTCAACAGGGTAGTTAATTATTGTTAATTGACCTTGACATAACTGCTGAGGGAATAGGCCTAGGCTATATAACGAAGTGTTTTTAAATTGTTTATAAATAGCATAAAGGCAAAACATGTTTCCAGAATTCGCCAAATTTTGTATTAAACAGACACGCCTGTTTTGTTAAGTATTAACTTTCAAACTTATATTGTTAAACGTTGTATTGTTAAAACAGTGAGTCAGCTTGTAAAAAAAACAAATCGTACTAACAATTGCAGTTTGCAAAGGACTAAAATTGGGTGGGGAACAACTTTTAGCTGAAATTGATACTAATTACAGTCTGACAAGATAATTTACTGAATGAAATCCAGCCTACAATAACAGACGATGACTTATGAGGGGAACACCCATTTTACTATAGTACAGCATGTGTTCTGTGGAAATTAAAATATGTAAACCATTTAAAAAACATAGTGAGCGCTACTGCTCTGAAGAAAACTAAAACTCTTGAGAATATGTTTAAAGCCTCTCTCATTCCTGAGGTGTTAACTGTGCTTAACGCAGTCAGCGCGAATCCAGTTAAAACTTGCCCTGCTTCTTACGCCGCTTGATAGAAATAAAGCTGGTCAGTCTTTCACGTCTTTTAAAAATAAATTATATTTCAGATGGGTTAAATGTCATTTGTTCTACTTTTGTTTGCTGAAATTGCTGTAAAGAACGATCAATAAATGCGCATCGCTTGTATCTCAGTCAGGGTCAGTGTTAATCATTATTGCACCAGTTGAGAAGTGAGTGTCATAAAGATTGTGGTTTGACCATAATTTATCCCCCCAGACAGTGGGGTAATATAATTTCAGGAACAAACAAAGGGCTAGCACCACTTAATATGAACTTTAAAGTCCTGACCGAGTTACAACGTTGGACTTTGACTTCAATGGTTAGACCGTGCCGGGCAATTTTATTGACAAAATGATAAAATATTTCACCATAATACATATTTACCTACTTGAGACACCTAAAAGAGGACACTGACATTTTGCACTATCACAGTGCTTTGACATAAACTACATGTGCCAGACGAAAGACCGCTGCTGCAGCTGAACCTGAAACAGCATGATCAGAATCGCACTACTGCCACATGGTTGCACAGCAGACACTGAACACCGAATTGTTTTATTTGGATCATTTATGCATTTGAACAAACAAAAGGAGCATGTGAGATCAATAATGAGATTAATACCAGCGTGAGTGACGTGATTTTATCAAGTAGGACATATTCCTGTAGGAATATTCATGTCAAAAAAGTTGATACTAGAACACATCCTACTAGAATAGTGATCTTAATGAAATTAGCCTGTTTTTTTTATCAGTTGCAAAACAATTAGACAAAATAGACTGTACCTGAATTATAATACACAACACATCTTGTTGCACCAAAAACATTTTATTCTATAAAAGGAGTGGGTAATCACAACTGTACAGGGGAAACTGACTTTTAACACCATTTCTCACAGTATCAAAAAGCTTGCGTTTTCCTCGCTGATCTTTACACACTTGTTCTGTACAAATACAAAAGAAATAACATTAATTACTTGTTTTGTTATAATGATAACTGCATTGCACTGAGTAATATAGTACTGGCCCATAAGTTACTGCATTCAATATAAAATACCTATGATTCTGAAAGTTTAAAAGATAATTTAATGATAATCACACTTGCACACATACACTCACACGAAACCCAAACTCTTTCATGATTCGAGAACAACGTCGCACACTATTTTAAACAAATCAGATACAAGTGATGAATGCAAACGTGCTCAGATAGACGAGGATGTCACAAATTTCAGTCGTGGGCACTTAAACATTGATAAGGGGCTGACTCCTAATGTTACGCCAACCTGGATTAGAATAATGTCTATTTAGGATATGAAGATATGTTTTTTACCATCATGTCTTGTACTAATTGGAAATAGGCCATGCATGTGCTACGAATTGCCATGGTTTAATGGATTTCATGTGGATTATCAGTGCTTATAGGCCACGTCTGTCAGGGCATCAACGCTTTGACATGCTCACCGACTTCACCAAAAAAAATAAAAACTACTCTCCATGCAACACTTTTGGGGTGTACAACACATAGGGGACTCATTTCAAGGGATTTTAAAAAAAGAAAGAAAAATTACATTTCAAAGAAACAAAAAGAAAAAGAAAACGAGTATTTCACATTATCTAGTCAGTGTTAAAAATAGAAATCCACCCGTTACATTTATTCAAGAACTTTGTAGATTATATACAGTATGTACATTAACTCTTTAATTATTCATTGTCTGTATGACTATGAACAGTTAAAAAAAAAAGAAAGGACCGCAATCAAATGCATATACTCTTCTAGAAAGATGTGCTTAGTAACGTTTTTGAGTTGAAGTGAGAGAACGATACAAAATCTTACAAATGCATTGCTCTCTGAAGGTCGTGCAGCTGCTGCAGACATGCACTTAACTCTCAAAGGCTGGAATCGAACAAGCGTTGCTTCTGAAAAAAGGCTTGATGCACACTTAATCAGCTGCTAGCGATTGAAATTATGACCATGGCTATGAGTGCTAGCTAGAGGGAAGAAATGTGTCAAAGATACCCTCTCCTCAGATTTATGTGGACTGTGCCCAACATTTTCTTGACACTAATGTCAAGTAGCATCAACAGCATTTGGGGGGGGGTGTTGAGGGGTAGTTTTGCATATCATGCATATCAGGGCAGGAGCTGTTAAGACATGTTTTGTCACTGTGAACTAGGTGCAAATAGGGATTTTCAGGGTGCCTCAAAAAATAGGAGTCCCAGTATCGAACCCTGAGGAACTCCGAAAACCTGTTTACTTCAATTAAGGCTCTGATGGGCTAGAAGAAAGAATGCATCTAGACATCTCTACTATTATATCTCTGATTATGTCTTCTTTACAAATATGCAAACAAGTGTGCTTATACACAGACACACACACACACACGCACGCACACACACATATCCCAATTTAGTAAGCTCCCCCTTACCCTGCGAGTTATGCTTATTTTTTCAAACTTTTTCACAGCCTTAAGAAATAATATCTGAAGGTTAGATAAAGATAAAGAACACCTTTTGTTGGGTGTTAATTCTGTTAGACGCCATTAATCAAGAAAATACTGTTTTTGTGCCAAACTATTTTTGGGAAGATGCTTAGACAACACATACTAATAAAGAAAAAATAAGTAAAAAAATTCACAGTCTTGTCAGCCCCCTGCCTCTACTTCTCATTTGGGTTAGGGTAGATATCAGAAAAGGACCCCAACTCATTTTTTAAAAGAAAAAAACAAGCAAACACTAAAAGAGGGCATGGTACATCTCCATGGTACATCTTTACAATGCACTCTACACCAATTTTCATCCACACAGAAACGTACAGACTGTAAAATGCATGGAGAGCGTGTGTGTATACAAATTTAGTACAACAAAAAGTTTGGATAAAATGTAAGAATTCAACAAGGCAGTTGTAGATGCATTTCCAACCCACCCATCTCATTAAAATGATCAAATTTATTACATAATTCTACCTTCTCCTCACCATCTTGCATAAAATCGTTTACTTTCTCATATTTTTCTGTACTTGTTTTAAAAGAATCATCACAATAAGAGGTACCTTCCCCAGTCATCATTCTAGGTTGTAGTTATAGCAGTGCTGCGTGCAGTTTGCCTTTCTTGTAGTCCCTTCAAGTAACGGCTAATGATCAGGCATTGAGATGGCGGTGGAGGTCACCAGTGGACGGGTGGTTTGTGGCTTCTGGAAGCATGGCAGAAAATTGCAGCCATGTTCTGACCAGTGGGGGTCACCAATATGGTCGTGCCACCCCTTATACCTCCATATTTAACACATATGTTTACATCTGGAGAATGGGGAGGTGACGTCAACAGCATTTGGAACCCCCGGATGGGCGTGCATGTCTCCTGAGGAGCAGGCAGGGAGGTGAGGGCTGGGGAGCAAGGGGCACGAAGAGTTTCACATCATGACGTGGCGCCGTCTGTGAAGTGCCAGGTGGTCAGAGCGGGAGAAGCTACGGTCGCAGTCGGTGCAGCGAAAGGGTTTGATGCCGGTGTGCTTGCGAAAGTGCCGCGTCAGCTCGTCCGAGCGGGCAAAGCGCCAGGTACAGCCCTCCCATGTGCACTGGTATGGCTTTTCACCTGTCAATCAACATATACATTTTATATTTACACACATTTATTTGAGCTGGATGATGACATCACTGTTTTCTCCAGTGCTGCTTTATAGATTAATTAAACTCATTCCATTAACAATGGACTACAGTTACCGAACTTACTGGATCAACAACAAACAGATTTCAACTCAATAATGACTGTTTACTATTATCTTTTTAGTGCTGCTTTACAGCAGAACTGAATTCTGTTTGCATCACTGAATCACTATTTTCTTGTTTATCACTGTAAAGCTGCCTTGAAACAATCTGTATTGTATAAAGCACTATATAAAGCTGACGTGACTTTACATATACAAGGAAAAGGGTATACCTGTGTGTATTCTGCGATGGGCTTTTAGATGCGAGCTCTTGGTGTAGACTTTGTTGCAGCCGTCATAATCGCACATGTGTACGCGCCTTCTCTTCATGTCTGGTGAGTCAGGGTCAACTTGGATGTCTACATCTGTATTCATACTGAGAACAAAACAGGTTTTAGTTATTAGGGTGTGGCGACTAGTTCAAGTCATATGTAAACCTATCCGATAATCTAAAGATTAAGGGAGCATTTGTGCATGTGAAGGCAGGTACAAACATCTTCATGAGTAAAACTGATTAATCTAGCAAACATCCTTGGGATTACAGTGATCAAATTAGACGATACAATAAAACCATACAATAAAAACTTATATTGCGAAACTCTTAAAGGTGAAGCGTGGCATTTCTGTGCCACTAATGGCACCAAACACGAAAACTGTTTTCAAAAAAGTTTCATGGACATTCCTCACGAGAATCTGGAGGTTAAGTGTCGCTGCACAGTGATACTAATAAGTTTTCAAATGAATCACCCCTTCTTGGGTGTTTCAAAAAGATCACCTTTTTACATTTTTTGAGCGCAAATGTAAAAATACTGATATATCAAATATTGTAATCAAATTAGGCTATAGTGGCTTTATATATATATATATATATATATATATATATATATAGAAAACTATGAAAATGTTTAGCTATATCGCCAAGCCCTGAGAAACCTGTTTGGAAACGACCATTATTTTATTTGCAATTCAGTTTAAATTACACATTGCTTAGCTTATATTTGGCTTATTTTTATTTTTACTATGTTACATAAAAACCTTTTAAAAGCACAATGGCATTTATTTATTTTAGTGCACAGAATGCCAGATAGCAAAACTGACATCTGTTTTAAAAACCCTACTGATTTTAAATGATAAAACCAATAAAATCAAATATAAGCCTCTAATGACTATGCATATACATAATAATCTGGCAGTGTAAAAACGCTACTTAAAATGATTCTGGGGCATCACAGAAGTATGAGTAATATATAGCACCATGACAGGACCCCTGGTGCAACCATCCCAACTGGCCACCAGGGAGGGCTGAAGAGCAGGGATGTATGTGTATCTAAATTCCATACAGCTGGAGAGCTTCCAGTTCAATGCCGATCTCTCTCCCTTTCCCTTCCCGCTCCAATCCCCCCTCCCCCTGCCATGTTTTTTTCAGCCCGTGTCTCTCTCTCCCCTCCTTTCCTTCCTCTCTCTTTCTCTTTCTCAGCCTCTTCCTTTCCCCTCCCTGGCTGCAAACCAGTTCACTCCTTTTCCCCTCTTTCTCCCAACTCATTTCCATCGAATTTTCTCTCTCCCAGCAATCATCTGACTGCATGTCCGAACAATTATACAGACACCGGCAAAAGACCTTCTTGTTCTCCATCCTGCCCCATTACCCTGCCACTTCTGTCTGTCCTTCTTTGCATTTTACTCCCGCTTTCAAAGGTGTGACGATATTGCAAGTTATGTAACATTGTTTACACCCAGTTTAGAGAGAACCCTGCCCAGCAACACGCACTCACACACACCCAACAGAAGAGGATGCATCCAGCTTATAATCAACGCAAAAAGAGCCATGGGCCTCCAGTGTGCTGAAGGTTACATAATCGTCCAGAGGAGTGGTGGCACTAATGGCAGTGATGCCATTAGACCAGGAGGCCAGATGCTCTACCGTATACATATCCCAAACAATGAGATATACAGATTTATATGGATATGCAGACACGCTCTCTCTCACCTGGGTTCCATCCCTTGTGTGCTGAAAGAGGCCGATCCAGACTCTGTGCCGCTCTCAGCATCACTTTCAGACTGATACTCGACTGGAGAGGTTGAGCCAGGCTTTATACGCACTGAAAAAGAAAAAAAAGAGACATTTGAGTGAAATTATCAATTGAAATATTAACATGAATTTCAGCTTTTTAAGTATGTCATCCTTTATTTCTATTAATATTATTATTTTGAATTAGTTTTTTATATTTTCTGTTTTTCAATTTATTTTTAAAGTCATACGCATTTTTGTCTTTTATCAGATTTTTAAACTGCTTTTTAATTTTTTATATAGCTTTTATTAATTTCAGTTTTAGTTACTTTAGTACATCAAGTTAAACTAAATGAAAATGAGAAATGCTGCCTTTGCAACTAGCTCACATGAAATAAGTTTTATTCTATATTTATTTATTTTTTTCAAATAGCTATTTTTTCTGGTTTAAATTAAGTTATCTATATATATATATCAACTAACAAGATCATTTCTGTAAAATACATAATATGCTAAATCTAACTGCATGTTGTCACAAGAACAATATAAGCTGTTATAAGCTGTATGCAAAAGAGTCATTAGTTCGGCAATCGGTTGGACTTTACTGGTCACAATGTATTGTTTTGATCCAATAAAATAATCATTATGTTTGGAAATTGGATTCAATAGTGTTGTGGTGCCACTAGAGCAATTCTGTATGCACGTAAGAATGCACATCATTAACAGAGCTGACTTACATTTTTGGGTCCAATACTGTTTTTATTAAATGGTAGTGGTTTTGAATACTTTTAAGAGTTGATTTTATTTTTTATTTTTTAAGAGCTGATCTTATTTTTTAAGAGCAGACCCTACCAATGAGCATTTTTTGTTAAATATCGTTTATACAAATGAGTTCACATGATCAATGCCACAAATTTGCAGGTTGAAATTTGTTTTTAAATCCCAGATCTGTGGTCTCATGCTTTAGAACCCCACTGTATATGTTGTTCTGTTCATATGTAATGATTGTTTAAAAAGCCTCACACTGAAATAAGGTGCAAGTAGAGCACTGGGTCCATTTCTCAAACAAGCCAATAAATCAAATACAGAAAGGCCTTCCTGCCTAAAGTTTAATTCAAACAACATCACTTCCAGGACCTAATATGATTCAGACCATTATTATAAATTTGCAAGAAGTCTTCTTTGTGTTTTTTTTTTTTTT
>NW_015555817.1:229869-255037 GCF_001515605.1 Sinocyclocheilus anshuiensis
GCAAGAAAGCTTTTTTGGGTTTTTTTTTTTTTTGGCATCCAGACAGTTCACAAGTCCACAGGACAAAGAAAAAGAGAGAAAAAATATTACAAGTTAAATACATGCTCCATATTGACACAGGGTGTGGACTGTGGATAGTTAAGTACTGGCCTGAAATCGCTGGACGTGACCTTTAACCCGCCACAGAGGAGATGATTTGTAGAAGCCCCAGAGAGAGAGAGTATTCAAAGATTACCTTCTAAATGAAGGGGGAAGGGTGCTGCCCATTCATTAATTGTCTCCTCCCCAAACCCAACTGCCCCACATTACTCAAAAAACCCATATACAGAGATACTTCTTCATATACAGCCTCTCACTAGAGACAATTTGGGGTGCTATGGACCTGTTCAATAAAGCACACTGCGTCCTCCACCTTGGTAGTTTTCCCATAAAATGAGTCCAAAAGAAACTGCTCTACTTTACGGTCTCTTTGAAGATGGTCCCCACCCAAATAACACAATTCACTGACCTTCATAATGTGTCCATTACATTCAACTGGGTTTCACGGAGCTACATATAAAGTTAATAACCGAGAAAAAAAAACAGCCAAGCACAACTCCTCCCTGAGTTCAGACGTTGGGGTTGTATTAGTGTGTTAAACAAGCATTAGTGTTTCTTCATAGTTTTATTTGGGTGGGGTTCCCCTATTAAAAAACATTCAGCACATTTCATTCAGCATAGTTTTGTGTTTTAATGTTCTTATTATGGTCCAAGACCTGCATGGTGTTTTTCAGGGGAGGTTGAAAGCCGTGCGATTAAAAGGGCAATGGGAAGAAAAAGACTCAAGTGGACCGAACCATTTCACTCTGAAGAGGGGTGACGCATGGAAAGATCCAAGTTTTCGTGAAGAAAACTGAAGTCTTAAACCTAAATATTGATGGTTCCTCTCTCAAAAATGTATCACAGTAACCACAGTTTCGTCTTGGGACAAATTATGCACCAAAGTTTAATACTTTGGTTTAGAAATTTCAACAAACCCCTAAAACTGAGAAATAATAATAGTGCCTAGCAAGACCGCTAATAACCATTATCACTATGGTATTTGTGGGAAACTATGCTACTACGGTTAAGTTTTATCATTTGTCCTGCTTAAAAGTTAAACATCTTGTCAAAAGCTGATGAAATATGTTTGTTTAAAACAAAAAGGCTTCAGAAACCTAAAAAAAAAAAATTTTCATGAGTGAAACTGTAACAGTGTGTACATTTTACTAAGCAATTTCTATTTAATAACAGCTTTTTAATAAAGACCGGTAAGATTTGCTTTATTATCTCCTTTAATTAAAAGTTTAAGCTTGCATCTGCCTCTCCCTGAAATCATCTTTTGTGTCTTTTATATGCATGTCCACATGTGTGGGATGAAGCAGCGTCTTGTATGCTGATAACTAAACGGCAATGGCACGAAACTTCAAGAGGGCGAGACCAAGGGTGTGACTGCCTAAAGGAAACGGGCGGACAGATGATCAGCAGTGCCATATGAAGTTTCAAAAAGAGGAGACAAGATCCATCCCAGGCTCATATTTGCATTCTTGCTTTTCAATGGCACTTCACGCATGCCTACAAGAACATTTCTACTTGATTTCATTCGATTGAATATGGATGGGGATTGTAAAGTAATTAATGATTCTGCTTCTATTCCATTTAATGATTCGGGTTCCTTAATGAGACTTTTAGTAGCTTTGAGGAAGAAAGAATAGACAATATTTGGAAAATAAGAGTGCATTTACTGCTATTACAGTAGCTGTCAAATGATGAGATTAATCCTTTCAGATTTCAACAAAATGGATATAATGAGAGCTGTCGAAGTTAATGATGCAAGTAAATGGGTTTCTGTTTCTAAAAACTGGATCTTGGGCCTTCAAAAATGATTAGAACTGATCTTAACATGTAAGATAAAGTGTACAGAAAGTTTTATCATTGAATTAAAGCAGATTTGTATTTCCATGTGTAATGCTTTTTGATGTAGTTTGAGAAACGAGTAAAGAATGTTGTTGCATATATCTGCCTCTGTTCAGTTCAATTATAAACGCGCTTAAATTACCAAACCTAATGACAGAATACAGTACCGTTCAAATGTTTGGGGTCAGTAGGACTTTTTTCATGGTTTTGAAATAAGTCCCTTATGCTCATTAATGCAACATTTATTTGATCAAAAATAATAAAATAAAAAAACTGAAATATTAGTAACATTTAAAATAACTGTTTTCTATCTGAACACATTTTAAATTGCAATTAATTTTCCATTCTTTATTGCTGCATGATCCTTTAAAAATCTTTCTAACATGCTGATTTTGTGATCGAGAAACATTTCTTATCATAATTAATGTTTCAAAAGATTTTGTGGAAACAGTGATAAATGTTTTTCAGGATTCCTTGATTGACAGAAAGTTCAGAAGAGCACTGATTTAAAACACAAATAGACATTTGATCAATTTTAATGCATCCTAGGTGTAAAAGTATTTTATCTTACTGTTTCTTTCACATCCGGCTTGCTGTAGGCACTAATTCTATTTAAAATATTAAGAATTAAAAAAAAATATTTAAATCAATAATAAATATAATAATAATAAATATTTAAATATATAATAAATATAAAAAATATTTAAAATTTTAAACTGGAATTTTAAAGCTTATTATTATTATTATTTATATTGTTGTTTGTTTGTTTTTTTGTTAAAAAGACATTTTTAAAAGAGCTTTTTAAAGTTAGCTTATTTTAAACCATTAATGGGCATATAAATAAAACAAAATAAACATTTCTTGTTTCAAACTCACAGTCCATTCACACACATGCTACGCTCTAGAAACGTTAACGGAACCGAACTACAAGAAAAACATATGTTGTAAAAATGAAAGCGGTTCTGAATAAGAACAGGTTCATGATTCCCAACCCTACAATTGTAGCTATTATGTAGATTTATGAGGTTGTGGAAGCTCATTCTAGTGCTACAGCTGAGCATGTGCCATATTACCTGACCCCTCTGACCGGCCGTCGCTTCCGATGAGAGGTACTGTGATGGCGGCGGTAGCCACTCCGTCTGTGGCTACGGTTGTGTAGACCACCGGTAAGGACTGCACCACCACTGGGATGGTCTGCAGCTGCCCCATTTTACTGGGCATGTTCACGGAGGGTATGGTGTGGATGACATGCAGGATCTGCTGACCTCCGACCCCTTGCGTGGACGCCAGGATGGAGCCCGGCGACAGCACCGCCGGGATGGTGGCGCTCGCCATGATGTTCTGAGGAGGCGGGTTCGCAGGGGTGGAGGTTGCCATGGCTACCGGAAAGGAGGGGCGGGGCTTGTTGAGGGACAGGTCCACGGGTTCCGTCTGGTCGTCATCGTTGTGTTGGGTGCTGATGTCACGGAGCGGAGGAGGCGAGGATTTGATTTTGAGGTCTGTAGGCTCGGGACAATCATCTAACGGCTCTTGTTTCTGTACAAGCACAAAAATAGAAGAAAACTGTGAGGAAAACTAGGGTATAAGGGAGATAAGGAACGAATATGGAAGAGCAAATGAGGCGAGGAAGGAGATTACGAAGGACAGAAAGGAAAGGGAGGGTACAGAGCGCTCATGCTCAGCTGTGCAGCAGCTCCACAAAACACAGGAACAATGGCTGGCCAGATTGGGCCTCCGCGCTGCAGAAGAGAAGGCCTAAACCTGGCATGAGTCCAGCTTAACACAGCCAAGCCCAGACACACATTTATACACACATACACAAAGATCTGTGTGTCCCTCTGCAGTGAGACTTCTAAGTAGCCTTAAGGCCTGTGTGTTTATGCTTTCTGTGAGGTAATAAAACAAATTAAAAGTTTGAAACTAATTCCTGAATGACACTTCGTGCAAACAGAGAGGTTGGTGTGTTTTTAGCATCAGCAAGGGAACACTGAACTTAAAACGTTAAACTTGTGCTGCCTATCCGTGCAAAACTCATTTCCATGATGATAGGATGTTGTGGGTGGTTGTCAGGGTGTTGCTATGTGGTTGATAACGTGTTCTGAGTGGTTTTTAGCACATTGCTTAGCAGTTGTTGGGTCTCTAGTTTCATTCTTCAATGCAAGCCTATGGGATTCTAAGGATGTAAAAACACTATTCAGACTATTCGGAATTGATTTTTCTTTCACATCCTGCTTGCTGTAGCCACCAATTAAAATATTTAAAATATTTTTCCCAATGATGGCAGTCTACATTTTAAACTGGCATTTTAAAGCTTTTGGCAAAGTATTCAACAACAAAATTACTTTTGTTATTATTTTATGCTTTTATTATATGCTCATCTACATTTTTTCTCTGAATACACAATCATAGGTATTAAGTATTTATAGTGATGCCCGCATTAATAATAAAGTTTTAAGTCAATTTGTTTGAGATCTTTCAACTTGAAGCTGAACTTTCCAATTCACATGCTTAAATGACGTCATCAAAAACATAATATTACATTTTCAGCATGGCAAATTCTCATGACGTCAAACAATAAAGTAAAAAAAACAAAGGGAAGACAGGTACAGACAGAAGTAATACAGCGGAGTTGTGTAACTGGAGGTGCTGTGAGGAAACAAGTGAGAGAAAACGAGAGCGAGTGGGCCGGGGTGGGAGCGAAACACAGAGAATAAGGGGAGAGTGGGTGGGAAAGGCCTCCGGTTGTCATGGAAACTGGGAGGTATATCAGCTGACTCATTTTCCCTCTCTCTCTCTCTCTCTCTCTCTCTCGATCCCGCCCACCTCTCTCTCTCAGTCTCTCTATAGTTCTCCACCCTGCCACCTCACTCTCTCTGCATCCCCACCCTTCATCCACTCCACCTTTCTCATCTTCTTGAGTTGTTTTCCATTGCTCAAATCTCAAAGAAATCACGTAAAGATGTAGCGCTGGTGTCGGGAGAACGACGTCGATAAGTGACCCAATTATCAATAGCGTGCTGTGTGGGATGTTAATTGAGTGTGTTCAATATCTATTAGCAGTTGTAGGAAACTGTCTAGGCCTGCGGCAGCAAGTGAGTGTTGAGAGAAGGACGAGCCTTGTGGCTGTCATTATCAAAACCAATTGTGTTTAATCTGTGAGATCTTTTACAACAACATTCATATTAGCTATACATATGGGTTGCGTTAATTAGATGCAAACAAAAACTAATTGTGAGAAACAAACAGGTTTCTTCACAAATCAACACCAAAGTCACCAAATTATTGACTACAGCCGACTGCAAACTAACACGAGAGGAATTAGCTGTCTATATCATCAGTTATCAATAGTATATATTCGTCATTTAAAAGGAGAAACCGAAACAAGGATAAAAGAGATATACGTAGATATACTAAACGTAAACAAAGCAGCACTTGCTTACAATTTTGAATATCAGTTATGTTGATATAAAGGGACTCCGCCTCCCTTTACCTGGGTTACACTCCCTCGACACTACCTGCCTTCACGACTTCCCAGTCACAGCGAGGACACCAGCTTCCCTGTTTATTTTGGATACTTTTATCCCCTTGGACACGTTATTCCCCTTTTTGGTACTTTTTTGGGATTTTATTTATGTTAAGTATAACCCTCTCTACGGCCTGATGCCACACCCACTGAGTCTGCTGTTGCTCCTCCCACTACACAAAGCTGACTACTATAGAAGATCTGGCTGGGAATGTACTGCATTATAAACAAATCACACAGGTAAAACACAGACAAACCAATCAAGACAAAATAACAGCCAACATATCAAGTGCACATAAACATACAAAGTGAACAGAGTAGTCCAGTGAGAAACTATTGGCATAAACATAAGAGCAAGGACAGAAGAGCAACTACTCATGGTAAAGGTTGGCAGCGCAGAGAGAACCGCTCCCTGTTTCTCACTGTGTAGAAATGCAGAACAAATTGAGAGCGAGAGAAAGAAACTAGAACTATTATGTGAGTTTCCGGTGAAAAATCCTTCCGTTTAACATTGTTAGGAATGATGGACTGATCATGGCAGTATGACTCTCTGCTGACCTTACCGACAACCATTAACGGGGAAATTGGCCATTAATAACACTCCCAAGAGAGTTTACATTCCACCACAGTACTGAGAGATGAAAAATCTCTGTTACAAATTAGGTTACTAATCAATTACAACAGACAACAAATGACTGACTGCAACTATGTGCATTTCTGTCTTGAATCATAAAGTTCTACGCGTTAATGACAATTGTTTTTACGTCTGACAAAAACAGGGAGGGGCTGCTTCTACTACTAAAGTTCAAAATTCAAAGATAGGACAATGGTGTTGAACTGTGCTGGGTAGATTACTTACAAATTGTAGTCCATTACTGATTACAAATTACATAACGGAAATTGTAGTTAGTAACGTAATCTGTTGGATTACACACATTTGGTAATGTATTCTGACTACTGTTAGGTTACTTTTAGTAGGGGTGGCACGATACAATTTTTTCAGAACCGATACCGATTAGATACCAAAAGTTCTGAGTATCGGACAATACCGATACGATACCGGCACAGGTATTTTTTTTATTTATTTTTTTCTATACCTTAGTGTGTGTTGACCTGATCATCACTCTTTTGTGTATTACACACAATCTACTAAATATAGACAACTTCATTATAAAGAAAAATAACAAATTAAAAAATATATAATCATAATCTATGAGAAAAATACTATTATAAACTAGGTTAGTGGATAATTCAGCAGCAAAAGTTACTCTACAAAAATGATGAGTTCACAATAATTTTATAAAATCTAAACATTTAGAGAAAAAAACATTATTTAGTGGGGTGGAAAATAAAAGTAAATAAGTGTAATCCGGTAAAATCTTACACACTGCTCTTTGTATTGTAATATACATTCATGAAAAACAAGTAAATATAATTATATATAAATATATGCAATAAATTAAATACATTGCATATGCAGCAACATATGATAGATAAGACAGAACAAGAAAGGCTATTAACAATCTTTCATTGCGCAAAAGTATTATAACATGAAAGCCTCCAATACAGAGCGGCACAAAGCGCTTAATGCGCATCCAGTGCGCAGAATGATGCGCTTGAATCAACACGGAGTCACAGCGTGCAGCGTTGAAAGTTCAAAGCACAAAGGGAAGAGACATTGATGGCTGCATAGTGTATTATATCTGTGCGATAGTTTATTGAGCCTTTTCTTTTAACATTTTTAAATTTCAGTTACTGTGCGCGTGAAGAACAATTCATACTCCAGTGTAGTGATCTAACAGACACCCGGTAGAAAGTAACATCATTTAGAATTAGCACTAAACTACAGCAAGATAAATTCATTTTATGCAAAACCACTGATGTTTATCTACAAATCAAGTATAAAAATAGGAACATTGTATCATCCTAGAGAGAGTTTCGTCATCTTGACTGTCGTAACCGAACGCGACGCGCAGTTTGAATGCTGAATGGTTTTAATGCTGAATGGAGGATGACTGACAGCCGCAGCGGAGAGAAGAGTTTACGAGAACTTGAATTGAACGACTTAAATATTCATCTGTACCTCACATTAAACTATGGAACGGTCTCAGAACACTTGAAATATAGTGCACGGAAAATTTATGGTGCTTTATAATGTTTTTGTGCCTTTTGTGGGGCTTAACAATAACACTGAATAGTATACACACAATATCGGATTTGGATCGGTCTCGTCTGACCGATATCCCCGATCCAGCAGAAAATGCCAGTATCGAAGCAATACCGATACTGAATATCGGATCGGCGCACCCCTAACTTTTAGATTACTTTTGACCTAACCCATTAGAATTTTTTTCATTCTTTGTCATTATAATCATGAAGTGCATTAAACATTTATTTACTCCAAGGTTTCCTAAACTGGGATTCATGAGGTGATAAAACTAATATTAAAGCAAACTAATTGTGTGACCTCTCCATTTACGTGTGATTACAGTCACCTGAATAATGACTGGTGCAGTTCCATAAAGCTGGAACACTTTCTGAATGTATATAAGGCATAGGATTTAAAAAATAAAAAAAATTAAAAATTAAGAGAAAAAATGAATTGGGATGAATCAATACATGTATTATTTACTGTCATTGTGTAAATAATATGCAATCATGTAATCTATAGAAAAGTAACTGCAATTTGATAATGAGTACTTTGAAATGCAATCTTTGAAATCAATTACAAGTACTCAATTTTTTTTAATCTGATTATGTAATCCAAATTACATTTTATTATGCAATCCAAATTACATTTAATCAGTTACTACCCACTACCCAGCACTGGTGCTGCACTATGCGAACTACTTTATGTTGTAAAAGCATAATGCTGCACCATCAAATATGGTCATCAATTTCAGGAACCAATCAAGATTCTTGATACCACAACACACTGAAAATGGTATACACTAACTACTACACATTCAAACAATGGCATGTAGGCTTCAAGTACTGGTATTCTTGACATCCTTGCAGTCAAATATTAGTCCGGTTGTCTGGAGCTCTGCTCATTATGCTGGAAATGAACATTTGGTACATGCTGCTTTAAAGACCTAAAGCGGTAAGACTTCTGTCTGCTTACGTCAGGAACATAAATAAGAGCCCATCTTGTTTTGTCTCTCCAGTCTACCATTAAACAGTCAGAATGATGATCACTGTCAAAGACTCCTGTACACTGACCCAGGTTCACAGGCAAACTAGCCCTGTAATAAATCTCTTCTCTCATCCCAGCTACAACCACTCAATGTCAGTATAAGCAGACTGGATTCATGCTTGACACAAAATCCGGTGTGTATCCTACCCTAAACTCAAGCTCAAGAGTTTCTGAAAGCCTGTTGCAGGTTTAGGATGCATGTTGTTTAGTCAGGCCAGTCGTTTACGATTCTGCAGGGTGTGGTGTACAGATACGGATGATAAAATATAGGAGTGGAAGAAAACGGTAGTAGCTGAGGGTGATATTAGCATCTAAGTTTGTGGCCCTGCCTAGCATTTGAAAGGGAGTGTCATGTAGCCTCTCCCACAAACAATTCACCAACTACCCACCCTGGGCCTCACTAACCCAGGACAATGGTTACAATGTCATGTTGTCTATGAAGACCTACTCCAACTGTGATGTGTTTGAGCGCACAGCTTTGAAATACCTGGCAACCGACAGAGAGCCCCTAACTTCCTTTTCACAACCGCCACAACTGTATCAGATTGCGCAGGTGAAATCGACATCAGATCTTAACGGCAACTCCAAGGTACTTTTTCCCAAACTGAATAACTCAATGAAGAACAGCAGCTGCCTTCAACTTTTCCCCGGTGAATCTTTCTACAGATTTCTGACCAGTGGCAAAGCTGTTCTATAATAAACACTGGTTCCGAGTCGAGTCTTTATGAAGCGCCGGCTGGGTAAAAGCACATTAGACACAGAGAAGGCTGTATGTGTGTGAAGAGGATGAGAATAAAATGGTGTGGAGCACATCTTTGTGCCTAAATGTTCCCGTTAGCTCCAGAGTGAGTGCATGGCAGGCATGTATGGTGCATGCGGATGCGAGCATGTGTGTAACCCTGCAGGTATGTGGTGTTCTGTGTCTTACGGCTTTAGGAGTGTATGGTGAGGGAGTGGGAGTGTTGTGAGGGGGTGGGGTGGTGTGTCAGTGTGTGTGTGTGTGTGTGCGCTCAAGCAGAGGGGTGTGGGGAGGGTACATCACAGTCGTTCCAACTCCCGCCAGAGCCTCGTTGCCATGACTACAGCAGAACGGAAGCCTCCCTCGATATATCCTATTAGGGCCTTGGCGAGTCTTGGAAGGAAAGATTGAAGGACAGAATAGGAAAGGTACAAAAAGATACCACAACAAAGTGAAGAGGAAAGAGCACTGGAGGAGAAATGTTAATACATAAAATATTATGTTATGACTCCTTATGGGGAACTTCAGACTGTAAGATACCGTCCGGCAGAGGGAATTGCCTGTTAATGATCACTCTTCTATTTCTTCATGCTCTCTTGATGGAAAACTCTTCATGGAAAAAAATTCAATTTCCAAGTTTCAAAACATCGATTTAAGGAATACTGATAAGTGGAGCTGTCTCCAAGGAATTTATTTAGCTCTTTCCTGGTCTCAGTCGCAAATGGGTTGCATATCTGTAGCACGTTGAATGCAAAAAAGGAAGTGCTTTTCCAAAACAAACTGTGATTGGCTGACTTGGCACAATTGCCAGAGGTCAGGGTGCACGGGTTTGTATTGGTCTGCTGAGAAAATGTTTATAAGTTGCAAGGCAGCTACTATGAGCTTTTCTGATAGTCGAGAGTATTTGTTAAAGTTTGCAAGGGTTCATGGTAGAAAGTAAACATCACACAACAATCTTTGGCTGGTCGCCTTACATCTCACTCAGATAACACCTTCCTGTCTAACTGAGTGGTTCTTAAGGACGAGCATTGTGCAATTTGTTTTATTCTAGAAGGCATTTGATTGGACAAAATTGGACATTGGATTTTTTGTCTGTTTTCCCAGAAGAAAACTACATTTTCAATGCATGTCTACAAAGGATGCCTCAAAGCAGATATAGACTAAAAGCCACAAAATTCAACCCCGTTTTAATTTAATGGGGACGATTTAACCAATTCATCCAAGCATGTTTCATTAAAAAATGACCTCATAATTTTTTATTAAAATGTCATAACTATCATAACTTAATCTTCTGGTGAAACAAATTCCCTCTAGTATGCTGGATTTCTCCAGTCATTTAATCTGCATAACCCCTCTCCCCTTCCTTTCCTACAATCAACTGCAAGCTCACATTCACACCTCCCTTTATCCAATCAACAACCAATGTATAGAAGCAAGTCCCCACCCTACTTTTTTTTATTTTTTGACAATCCATTTCACACAGATGTTATACTGACAAAAAGATATGCTGCTACTTCTGTTTCATTTTGAATTTAACGCTTTAATGTACTAAGTCAAATAGTCCAGACTGGATCATATTATAAAACTATTATTACATACATTTGTAGAATAACATGTAGATATGGCCTGGCCTTATCTAGAAAGAGGAGATCCAAGTCTAGAGGAACCCTGAGGTCCACTGACTTCATCTTAGTGACACTGCAACCACACCCCTTTCCAATAACTCCAAGCTTCATACTCTCCATCCCACTACGAAGTTCAACCCCCACACACACATATGCCACATTACAAAAGCTCACTCACCACCATACACTCCACCTCCTCTGGCTCCGGCTTGATTTGTATGGATGGCATCTCCTCAACAGGCTCAGAGGTGGCTGCAGTGGATTTCTTCGGACTCGTCTGACACTGCGAAGGAGAAACAGAGAACACTTAAGAACTAATCAGGGTATCAAGTTGTAGTCTTACCAACAGTCTCATGAGTTAGCAGAATGCTAAATTCTGACCAGATTCACGAAATCTACAATCCGCCTGAACTAAGTGACATGAGTTCAGAATTAAATTTGAAAGGAAAGTTAGCATGAGACTACAGAGAGAGAGAGTTAATGATCCTCACCAGACTTATGTGAGAAGAGTCAGAGGACAGTTAGTCTCTTAAGCACAAGTTAGTTGGGGGAGGAGGAAACAAAAGAGATGATGAGTGGAAATCAAGTACAGGTCAATCAAATGTGGGGGGATGTTTGAAGGTGGAGGGAGAATCACAGAAATGGGAAAAAAGAGAAAGGCAAAAAAGACTACATTAAAGATACTTTAGATATTACGTCTACGTTACCTGTAGAAACTTAATGGCAAAGGTGTAGAAAACAGAAGATTAGAGGCGAAAAGATGGTTCTAAAGACTGACCAGCTGGAGAAAGACAAGAGGAGAGAAAGATTGAACCAGCAGGGAGGAGTAGTCAACAATCCTGCGTCGCCTCCCTCTTCAAGCCGAGCCGAGTCACACCCAATTCTTTAAGACCGAATAGCAGGAGAGAGGCCGGTCTCATAGAGTAGAGCAGCAGTATTAGTGGAGAGAGAGAGGGAGAAATGTGGTAATGCTTAGGCATGGGGGTGGGAGTGGGGGTCATGTGACCCAGCTGCAGTAGATTCCACAAAGAGGTGTGGCCCCCCATAAGCTGGGGTGTGGCCGCCCTCAATGTGCCCCTCCTCCCAACCTGGCACGGACACACTGTGAACACACATGCACTGTGAACAAACATATATGCATTCCTTTTGATGGCTAATGTTGTCTGAGACGGCTGGTAAACCAGTGTTAACCAACGTTTCATACACACTGAATGTGAGCAGAACGTCTGTAAAAAGCACTCACCAAGTGGCTTTGGTGAGCAAATAAAATTGCGGTACTTGCAAACAGGCAGTAACTGCCACATTTAAGATAAATGTTACGAATGATGGGCTGACACCTTTTGATGCAAGTAAACGAGAACCACAAAGGAATGGAAAATGGTAAATTTGACCATTTCTAGCTTTGAAAGATGCTAACAATTAATCATTTAAAATGAATAACAATTTTCAATACTAAAACTAAATACACAGTAAATCAGTTTTCTAGCATTTCTAATGAGCACTGAATAGTGTACCCATAAAAAGTTCTATCAGCCAATGAAATCGGGGGATGGGTCTCTGCAGGGGGATAGGATCTTGCGCCACACATCTTTCCATCCATTAATGAATCCCAAAAAAGGCTGAATACCTTTGTCCTGGAAAATGTTATCATTAGTTTATCTATGATGCCTAAAGTTTTTTTTTTTTTTACTTTCAAACTCTATTTGGCAACACAAATGTCTAATATTCCTTGCATAGAGCCACGAAGATGAAAATATGATGCGCGCTAATGTTTCTGTTTTAGCTGCCGCTAGACTGGGGGAAGGAGACCCACAATGAGAGGCAGTGTCTCAAATATGCAACGAAAACACTGCTAAATAATACCAATGTCAACAATCCCAAAAGATAAACATATATATTATCTTTAATATATTCTAAAGCATAATGCAAAATACAATTTTATGCCATTTAAGTTTTTTTCTTAATTCACCCACAACTGGCAGAAAGTGACTTTTGGACTCTGGCTGTAAGTTATACACACAAGACCAGCTCCTGCAATATGGAAGTATGTGAGCACTTCAATGATTGAGAGTAGCATTCGCCCACTGCCAAATCCTTTTGGAGAAATGATTATGATGTATATTGGTGAGGAAGCATTTACCAGAGTGTGAGTGTGAGTGTGTGTGAGTGTGTGTGTGTGTGTGTGTGTGTGTGTGTGTGTGTGTGTGTGTAAAGGCTCCCCTGGGATCTTGTGCTGTGGGTAGTTCCAGGAATAAAAGAGGGTGGGGTGGGTGTGACCCCAGTCCCTCTATGCCCCAGCAGGAAGTTATGGAGAGAGGAGGGGGTTCTCATTACTGAGAGAGGGAACATCAAGGATTAGAGAGGAAAGCACAAAGTAGAGAAGATAGCAGAGAGTAGAAAACTAAAGAATGGGAAAGATGTGAAGAAGAGAGGGAATGATTGGGGGTGGAGGGGGAGAGGAAGAGAGAACCATCACAATCTGGGTCATGGCGATCTCTCTCACTCAGTCGCTCCCAAGCCCCCTTGGCAACCAGTCCCCGCCCCAGTGCGGCGTGGGTAGAGTGGCCGTTTGGGACTGCATAGCTCACCACACACACCCTTCTGTCCATCCCTCCTACTCCAAAGAGAGTCATACTTTGGTACTCATATTTAGGAAGTATTGGCTTCCTTGAACAATGGTAGAAATTCTATCAGAACCTAACAATCCTCATCGTGAGGGGAGAGGAGGAACCGAAAGAGAAGGTTGGTTGGGTGAAGAGGTACCTACAATCCACATGATATAAACCAAAATGTTGGGGCAACTAGTACAAAAACCCTAGTGCAATGCCAAATTGGGCTGCACTATTGGGATCCTTGTTAAATGGTCATCATCTTCTACTTCAGGTGTTTCATGATGGAAATGCAAGATTTATCAGAAAGTACAATTTATGGTGTACAATACCTTTGGCATAAAGTCCTAAAATTTAACCAAAACTGCTTTCAAATGCAGATGGAGTCACATAAGCACAACACACTCTAAGTTTTTCTTCTTCTAATTCTCATTGATCTTTACAAAAACACCTGGAAGAAAGGAAGCCACACCAGATTAATTGACCATTGCATTTGTTGCAGAAACAGTTAGCAGTACAAATCCAGCCCTAATGCCATGACACATTATATCTCTTGGGCACTTCCAAAAAAATATCAGGGGCTTCCCAGGCTTAAATCCCAGTTTGTTTTTTTTCAAACTTGAGCCTCAACTAGGCACCTAAGGTCAGCAGAACCTTGTTAAAAAAACGTTGCTCTTTGAGAATGTTACTCTGGGACTTACTAGGACCAGAAGTGGCTAAACTCATAATGCATGAGGCCCTGAGAAGGAAGTAGGACTTTAGCTCTGAAGGGCCGAAAGGGTGTTCAAAGCCGTATGTTGCACAATCGTGTAACCCGAGATTGGACATTGGCTCGTGCTCCATACCACGGCTAGGCCCAACTGGACCCCCTAGGAGGAGTGGTTGAGAGGGTGCAGGAGAAGTACATGCGGAGGGGGCAGGGAGGTGTGGGTTGTTCTCGGAGCGGTGTGGGACAGTTTTCCTAGCAGCAGGGAGGAAAGGCAGGGCCTCTCCACCTCCCCTGCTGTTGTGTAGTTTCTCTGACCGCTGTAAGTACACAAGTAAAACCTTTGCCCAAATTCCAAAGTGCAGAAGCTCCCCCAATCTAGGACCTTGTCCTTTCATTGGATCATTGAGGCAAATGGAGGTGGGAGGGAATTTAGTAGTGAAACCATTCCAAGTTTAAGAAGAGATGTGGCAGATGACAGACTCCTTTTCCCATCATGAAAAATGGGTATCACATATCCACCATCTTCTAAGATTTTATTCCAAAGTGATATTACTGCACTAACTATTGTAGATACTCACCCATCCAGACAAAGCACATTGAGGATTCAATAAATTAAACTTAAAATTTAAATCTTGATGTTACCTAACTACAGTAACTCTTGTCTCAGGTTCAGCACTCTGGCCTACATTAAATATCATATGAAAGCTTAAAAAATAAATAAATAGCGGGATACTAGGGTTGTATTAGTCTAGGGAGCATTTTGCATATAAACATTTACACACAATCTACAGTCTACAGTAGGGCTGTCAAAAAAAAAATCGAATTTCGAATATTCGTCGAATTTAAAATAAAAGTCCACATTCGAATGCAAAAACGTTGCATTCGAATTTTAGGTGTGCATTAAGGAGGCAGCCTTATCAGCGGCGCACGAGAGGTGATGAAGATGTAAGTGTCGTTGCATTATAATGTTTTTGTTAGCCTATCCAGTTGAAGCCACTAGATGCGGCGCTGCTGCGTTGTTCATTAAAAATATAGCGGAAAAAGAGAACATCACTGCGGAGAAGATCTTGTTTACATCAAAACCGAAATCAAGCCGTTCACACAGAACGCATATTTCACGCATTAATTTTACATGGCTTTTTAAACATGCAGCTCTTTTGTGCGAGACGCGAGTGCAACAGTAATAGATGTCCGTCTAGAAAATGCGTGAAATATGCATTCTGTGTGAACGGCTTGATTTCGGTTTTGATGTAAACAAGATCTTCTCCGCAGTTGGTTTATAAACATTATTTTAAACATTATGTACTTTTTTTCACAGTCATGTCATCTTATGCTTTGAATGATGCGCCCTCTTGTGGCCTCAGGAGAGAAGCCAAAAGCTTTTCTTCACCCTAACTGAAATTATGCATTTTAAATTCGAATATAATTCGAATTTTGATAATATTTAAGTACAAAATTCGAATTTAGTTTTTCAGCCATTTTGACAGCCCTAGTCTACAGTCTAGCACAGGGGTGGCGAACTCCGGTCCTGGAGAGCCGCAGCCCTGCAGAGTTCAGCTCCAACCCTAATTAAAACTCACCTGCCTGTAGCTTTGTAGTAAGCCTTTAGACCTTGATTAGCTTGTTCAGGTGTGTTTGATTAGGGTTGAAGCGAAATTCTACAGGGCTGCGGCTCTCCAGGACCGACGTTCGCCACCCCTGGTCTAGCACAACGGCCTATAAAGCCCAGGATACACCAAGCCGACGGCCAACGTCGGGTCTGTCGGGCTAGTTTGTTTGGTGTGTTCCACACGTAGGCTCTCATCGGGCTCATGTCGGCGGCAGTTTGCCCAATTCAACATGTTGAGTCAGCGTCGGGGCCGTCAGCACGAGTGAGAACTCTGATTGGATGTTCAGTTTAGCGAACAGGTCAGTGCATGAGAATTAAAACGAAAGTGATGAAATCTAGTAAGTAAATGAAGGCGGCACAGACAGAAGGCTATTTTAATGTTACGTGATCTTACCCAAGCATTCCAATATGTGAATATTTTCATAACATGAGCCGCTTAAAATAAATAAACTTATCAACATAACTGATATCCAAAATGGTAAGCAAGCACTGCTTTGTTTACGTTTCGTATATCTGCGTATATCCTTGTTTCGGTTTCTCCTTTTAAATGACTAATACATACTATTATATAACTGCTGATATAGACAGCTAATTCCTCTCAAGCAGGCTCAGAATGCATGTGTTAGTTTGCAGTTGGCTGTAGTCTGAGCGGTGTTTTCAAGCATAGCTTTTTGATCCAGACGCTGCACCGTCAGTTTTCGTCGCTGCTAGCTCATGGAAGTCAGCTTGGTGTGTCCCGGTCTTAAGCCCAAATAAAAGGGAAAAACGATAGATCAGCTTTTTTCTCATCTCATACTGAGTAAACACAAAAAAATATGACAGCAGAAACTGATTTGAGATCAGATTTTATGACATGGTGCATAGCAAATCTTGAGAATACAAAGGTAGAGCAGTGATGTGAGATCTTGTCTCCAAGGGTCCTACTTATGGAATATCATTGCTTACCTCAGTGTGACTAACATTTTACCTAATCTGAATTAGTAGGCAAAATGTACACCAAAACGTAAATTATGTATAAACAAAAAAGGTTGAACAAGCAAACAAGAGATTTGCTTGTTCAACCTTTTTTGTTTATACATAATTTACATTTTGGTGTACACTTGCACTAGTTTGCAGGTTTCTTTCCAATCATTAGTTTGCACACTTCCACTGACAGCGCTTTTTTGCACTTAGCTTTTCTAAAGGATGTCAGGTAAGCTGCTTGGTCAATTGATGTGACACACTTTTGCATTCAGCAAGGAAACTAGTGGTGTATGACTTTCTGGTTTGAACAAACAATGTTCTCATTGATTCATATTTGAAAAAAAACAATCAAAATAAGTGTAATTGTAATTAATTTCTTTCCCTGACATGAAATTCCAAATCGTGACTGTATTTCCCCTGAGAAAATCTGCCAAGCAACAGAGAATGTGACCACACCTTAAGACAAGAGGATGCTGTTTGACCAATATGTAAAGTGATCAACTATGCTAAAACTATTCTGCAGAATGCTGCACATTCTTTTTTAGCTTTGAGGAATGAAGGTATCTATGTGCTCATGTAAATTAACATTTAGCAGGTATATATTTTCTAGGTATATTTGGATTTTTGTAACTTTTAGCAGTTATGTGCATCAAAATGATGACTCATCTAGCACTCAGAATATACCAATTTCTGTCCAATAAAACTAGCAATAGCATGAAGCAAATAATGGCTCACAGCTGTTACATAAGCTAAAGGCTATTTTTATATATAACATAGAAAGAACCCAACAGTATGTTCCATCCTGCTGTTTCAATAGGAAATATATGTTAGCATAGGAAATTAAACTGTGCTTTTAAAGAATTTTCATCAGGTCGTTAAATATAAAGTTCTCTCTCCTTTCTGTTAAATGTTTCTGTGAATATTTTTCTGTGCTTGTTTTTGGTATGGTAACTTTACACCTTTCTCTACTGTCATCTTTATGTAAAGTAACAATATCTAAGAATCCATCTCAGTGTTCTAGGATGCAAGCTCTATTTACATGTAAAAACTCTGAGCAGTCGTCATTTTGACAAGTCTATTTGATGTAATTCTTGTAAGCTGTAAAAATAAGTTGTGGTTATGAGGGTGAAGTGAACCAAACTCTAAGGGACAAACTGACTGACAAGTAAACTTACTTTGTCATTGCTTTTCTCAGAGCCGCTCCACTAACTCCATGCACTGCCAAATAAGGTGTTCGAGGACCAACTACAAAAATAAATGAGATGTTCCTTTAGTGTTCATGGAAGAAGACAGCCTCTCCAGCACTTGGGGGCGGGGGGGACTACTCTTTTGTGAAGAGAATAAGGTCTCTGGTTGTGTATGCATGTGTGGATCTGTGTGTACGTGTTTGCCGCTGCTGTTTAAATATGTCAGAACAGTGTAATTTTAATGCAGTCTGTTGGGGCCTGGGGCACATCTTGTTCTGTGTACCAGCCAGTGCTGTCACTGCGTCCCTCCATGTAATCAACTCATCGGTCCAAAAGCAAAAGAAGAGAAAGAAAAAGAGTGAGAGAGAGAGAGAATAGGAAGAAGGGGAGGATACACATGTAAGGTCACAGCTGCATGGGGTGTGTAAGGGGGATGAGGCAGAAGGGGAGGATACACATGTAAGGTCACAGCTGCATGGGGTGTGTAAGGGGGATGAGGCAGAAGGGGAGGATACACATGTAAGGTCACAGCTGCATGGGGTGTGTAAGGGGGATGAACAGGCAGAGGGTTTGGTGACACACAGAGCACAGGCTGTGGTGCAAGGACTCTGTCCTACCCTCTGGTTCTTTCCGTTAGCCTCTTGAAGGTACAAGGCCTCCCTTTGGCCAAAAACCACCCTGTGTGTCAGGCTACTCTCTGTAAAGCACTATGCCCTTAGAAAGTACTGCTGTAGTAGCAGTGATAGTTTCCGGTGGTAATACAATTGCACTTTGATATTAGTCTAGTTTTTGTCAACTGCCATAAGGTCTGGCCCACTTTGCTGCTTATTTTAGAATCACTGCACACTAAAGGTAGTGTCACATGAATGAAATTTCGGCAAAATTTTGCAGGTAAAAAAGGTCTATTGTCAATAGCGTAGCGATGTATGAAGCACAGCTCACATAGAAGTCACTTTCAAACCAAGCAGCTATCTTTTGGTCAATGTAGCATGTGACAAACTTAAACCAGCAGCGAAATCTGCGTGGGGAAACGTTGTGCAGTCACATGAAATTGAAACTAAATTGACTAGCTTTCTCCCATGAAAATTCGCCAAACCATGGTAAATGTCACCACTGTAAATGTGACAAGGATGAAAATGTTTAACCAATATGTAAAGTAAAATGTATATGTAATGTAAAGTTAAATCTATTCAGCAGAATTTTGCAGCACAGAAAATTCAAAAGCCAGTTCCTTTTGGGTCAGCACATTATGATTTAAAAAATAGGAAATCTTTAGATTCAGTACTGCATCTCCCCAAAGCAGAGACTTAGAGACTGGCCTTGAGTGAAGCTGCTAGTCTGCCTACAACTCCACACTTCCTCTTCAGCGAGATGTGTGAGACAGTGTCGTGTCACCCTCACACACACAAGTTGTGATGGAACAAAAGGGCTGTGTGCAACAAGAAGGGCCCTGCCTTCAAGAAGCAAGCAGCGAAACGAGAACCGTAGGAGTTTTTGAGGTGAGAGTTGAGACCAATGTAAGAATCACCTGAATAGGTCAAGGCCAACTGAATGGCTGAAGCAGGAGACACAGGGATTACAAAGGGTCTGATAGAAGGACACCACTCTACTTTAACACTTCACCCGAAAACAATGAATTTTAAGGAATTGTTCTCAGAAAAATGAAAATTCTATTATTATTTGATACTTTGCAATCTTACGTGACACATAAGTGTTCTGAAGTTATTTTGATGAAGTCTGGTCTGTTCATCACTCAAATCAAAGCCATTATTTACTGAACATCTCCAGAGTAGCTCTCTAATCAAACATGGCACTAGGGCTGCACGATATATCGTTTCAGCATCGATATCGCGATGTGCGCATCCGCGATAGTCACATCGCAGGATGTGCGATGTTTAGTATACTGATCGTTATATCTATATATTAAAACTGATTGTTTTCTTTGCCCACACACAGACACTGCGTCTACACTGGACAGCTGTACAGAGATACCCATTTTAAATACATTTAGTAGCAGAGCTACTGCACGCGATTTTCAGTGCTGGAAATCTATTTATCCTTTGTTGAAACTTCCGCGTCGTCGTGGAGAGTGCACAGGTCACGGTTGCTTAGCAACGGCAGATGCTACGAAAGCGCAAGCTCCCGAGCGCTTTGGAAAGAAGAAGAAAGCGACTGGCGTTTTCCCACACGTGTTTAGGCTCGACATGTGAACGGCCCCAAAGTCTGTCTACACTGGACGCGACAAAGTGACCGTTGCATATCATTTGAACTTTGTGTCAGTACGTCATAAAGAGAACGAGGCATCAGTTTACTGTCGGGGGTTTGTCGTGCCGCGCCACATCCAGTGTAAACAGCATCACTGATTATAATGGATTCTATTGTATTTTGTCGTGTCGCATCGTGCCGCTTGCATCCGGTGTAGACACAGTGAGAGCCACGCAGATGCACGTGAACACTGAATTCTGTTCACTTCTGCGTCTATTTGTGCCTGAAATACTGTGCTCTGCAAGTATCCTTGTACACGCAGTTGCTTATGGCTTAGGTCAGCATTTCAAAGGGAAACAATTGAGTAAGAAAATGAATGTTACAGTATATTGGTTCACAGCAGTTTAATGTTCCTGTTGCTTTCTCTGTCATGAACGTTAATCAAACATCAAAACATAACGGAAAATCACTTTTGTAGCTTTAACACAGATTTGTTAGATTTAAATTATAATGAAAACTATGCAGTGTTATTTTACATTTGATTATTCAATTTCTGTACCTGAATAATGTTAGACTTACCTGAAAAATATAAAGCACTGCTTTTTCTTTTCTCACTGCAAATTTCATTTGTATCTTTGTTCTGTTATTTATCTATGCTTGTAATTTGTTTATTTCCTTTACTCGCCTACAAAATCACCCCAATCATTGATTTTTTTTTTTCCAAATATAGAGCTATTGAAGCTACTGTTTTTTCCATATCGCAATATATATCGCAGAAGAAAAAAAAATATATCGCAATGTGAGTTTTTTCCACTATCGTGCAGCCCTACATGGCACCATTGATGTCAATGAGGTTTGGCCACAAGACAAGGGGTGCTCCGATCAACCAGGTTCCAATCGCTATCTGCTGGTAATTGCTCCTATTGATTCACTGTGATTGGTGATCTCTCAAAAAAATTATAATTAAAAGAAAATATGATTAATTAATAAAACCCCTGGGTTAGAAATTAACATCAATCTAGCATTAAGCATTGTAGGCTCTTTCCTAATAAGCCTATCTGTCTGATTCTGAATCATAATTGTAATAGCCTCTCTTTAAAAAATATTTAATATTAATTATATATATATTTTTATTTATTTATTTAGTTGAACTTTTTATTTGATCAATATACAGTAAAAAAAAAATAATGTTATAAAATATTATCACAATTTAAAATAACCATCTCTATTTGAATATATTTTAAAATATAACTGATTCCTATACTACAATCTTGTCACATGTTCCTTCAGAAATTATTCTAATAGGCTGATTTGGCACTCAAGAAACCTCTTATTTTTATTATTATCAATATGGTACTGCTTAATATCTTTTATAAACCATGACACATTTTTTCAGGATTCTTTGATGCATAAAAAGTTCAAATAAATAATAAATAAATAAAAAGCTGAAAGTACAAAAATCTTTAGTAGCATTATTTTTGCTGTCAATTTTGATCAATTTACTGCATCTTTGCTGAATAAAAGTATTAACGTGTGGAAAAAAAATCTGATCAGAGCATTCCTATAACATGATAAAGGTGGTCAGTGATTGGTATTTCTTCCTGTAAAAAAAAAAAAAAAAACCTGAGCATTAGCACTTTGTAGTCACAAAAGTAATCATATAATTTCAGGAGATTTTGAATATAGTACTATTTCAAGGTGTCCTTTTTAATTTCAAGTCCTTTTTTAACCTTGTCAGAGTGGTCACAATAAACAGAAATTTCTTCTGCTTTTGTGTTCCCCTGAAAAACGAACAGTAGGAGTAGGAGTAAATAATGACAGAATTGTCATTTTTGGCTGTACTGTTTCTTTAAGAATACCAACGGTGATGGCTAGGAGTGTACATTGGCTGCAAATAAATTCAAACAAACCCACACGTAGGACTTTCTCTTTATGGTTGGCACAGTCATCACCATAGCAGTGAACTTGGCCTTATCTCACCACACCCTTCTGACGCAAACTCTGCTGCTACTTCCCATAGCCCTCCCCACCCTAAAACACACACATACACAACAGTCCTAACATGCTCATTCCTTTACCTCCAGTTCTTTTACTCAAAAAAGAAAGGTCTGTCCTGCATACATGCAGAAATGAAGTTTCTTCACATGATGCTTGGCTGAAATGTAGCCTTGCTAATATGATGCAACCCTCAACGTCTCAAGCCATTTAATGTCCTTGAAGCAGATGAACACCCAATACAGGAAGGAAGAAGTTTCTCTCTTTCTGAAAGCCAACTCATCTCTGCTGCAGAGCTGCACCGAGAGAGAAAACAGCAAGAGAGGGCTGGTGATGTCAACTTTAAAAGCATCAAGATTTTAAAGGGGTCATATGATGCGATTTCAAGTTTTCCTTTCTCTTTGGAGTGTTACAAGCTGATTGTGCATAGATAAGACCTCTGAAGTTGCAAAGACTAAAGTCTCAAAACCAAAGAGATATTCTTTATCAAAGTTAAGACTCTGCCACGCCCCCCTAAAACGGCTCGTTCTAACACGCCCCCACATATCTACCTCACTATGTGGAAAGATGCAATTCACAAAAAACTTACCTGAGTGGATAGTCCATACCTCCCTTGGAAATATTTGCACGAGACAGACACATTTTTGCCTCGCTCCTCATAATTAAGCTACAGTAAAAGGCTAATGCAAATATCCAGCATTTGCATACGTTTAGAGGGGGCTACAGGAAAACAAAGCTTCGCAACTAGTTTTCCAAATCACGTAATTTTCACATTCTGAGGCTGAGCAATGGCTTGCATACAGTTTCCAACATCAATAGTCACACACACACACACATTGAGACACACCCTCCCCACCCTGAGCACCCCACCCCCACTCCCTCTTTTTCATTGCAGACAGTTTGGCAGAACTGCAGGGGTTGCTATGGGGATGGGATTCTTTCCCTGGTTAATGATTGTGCCGCAATGGTAGGGGGTCATTCTGTCACATCGCCTCTAATCTGGGGAGACATGGACAATATCCTTACAGTCCCATACCACACACACAAGCACACCCCAGAGCCCCCACTCATGCAAAACCTCACCTCTAACTAAACCACGTAACGCTGCATGTCCCCTTTAACCTCTCAGTCTCATTTTCCCTCCAGCCAGTGTGCTGGTGCCTCACTTCCTCTGCTCCTCGGGTAGATCTCAAAGTAAGAAAAGACCTTGATTGTATCTGAGGTACATTCGTTTCTTGTGCCACCAGCAACATACATAAACACTTTAAAAAAAAAAAAAGAAGCGCCCCAAAAAGTCCAGCACATTCTCCATGCTTTTGCTGAACTTAATCTCATTTTTATTTCAAAGCAACATGAAATGAAAATTTGCCTAATTTAATTCTAGGGATGCACCAATACCAATTCTTCCAAAATGAGTACGATACCAATACTTTTATTTTTGGTACTTGCAGATTACAGATTACCGACACCTGTATTTTCATTGCATTTGTACTTTTATTTATTTATTTTAATGGTTAGAGAATAGGACTGTGCGATACTGAAGAAAAATGTAATATACGATACGATAGTGTGCAATATTTGCAATGCAATATAAAATAGCATGCCATATAAAAATGCAATATTCAATATACGATACGATATTTCTTCTTCTAAAATCAATTTAAATTGCATTAAAATATATTTTACAAATCTTTTGAAATCTTTTGAAAATATGTCTCAAAAAGAAAGCATCACTACAACTTCTGAAAGTGAACAGCCATGTTTTACTGTTGCATAAAACAAATTGGACATTATTAAAGGGTTAGTTATTTCACCCAAAAATTTCAATTAGCCTGTTTTACTCACCCTCAAGGCATCCTAGGTGTATATAACTTTTCTTTCAGACAAATCCAGTCGGAGTTATATTAAAAATTATCCTTGCTCTTCCAAGCTTTATAATGGCAGCAGGTGGGTGTTTTTTTCAACAGTCCAAAAGTAGTCAAATAAAGTGCATCCATCCATAATAAAACTGTGAATAAAGGCCTCCTGTAGCGAATCGATGCGTTTTTGTAAGAAAAATATTTTTTTATTTTTTATTTGTCCTTAACCAGGTAAAATTTTCTGAGATTAAAAATCTTTTACAGAAGTGACCTGGCCAAGATGCAGCATTACATTTCATAAGAAGAACACTAAAACAATGTGTTGACAACAATTAAAAACATTTACAAATTAATTCTTCCTTCAACAGCTCATTAATCAAGAATTTAAAATTGTTCATTGACACATCAAGGTCTGCAACTTCAAGTGTTGTAAAAAGTTCCAATCATTGGTTGCTGCAAACTGAAAAGCTTATTTTCCAAGTTCAGTTCATGCAAATGGTACCGAAAGAATGTACAAGTCCTGTGAGTGCAGAGAATAAGCTCCAAGAGCTTTAGACTGGGTGAGGGAACAAAGATATGGAGGCAGTAAACCCAAGATGGATTTATAGTCATGTACCAGTGATTATGTCTGCGTGTTGATAATGACGTCCAACCAACTCTATTATACAAATCACAAAGATGGGTACTAACATTAGAATTTAATATAAATCTGAGCGCACCGTGATACAGAGTGTCCAAAGAACCTAAAAGTTTGGTAGATGCCGATTTATACAGAATGGCTCCATAATCAAGGACTGGCATAAATGTGGCAGAAACCAATCTTCTTCTTGCCTCGGATGAAAAGCAGGGGTTATTTCTGTAATAGAACCCAAGCTTTACCTTTAGTTTTGTCCTTAGTTGATTAATATGGGATTTAAAAAATAAGGAGTCATCAAGCATAAAACCAGGATATATACAGTGGGTACGGAAAGTATTCAGACCCCCTTCAATTTTTCACTCTTTGTTATATTGCAG
>NW_015555817.1:256041-257759 GCF_001515605.1 Sinocyclocheilus anshuiensis
GCAAATGGCTGCAATATAACAAAGAGTGAAAAATTGAAGGGGGTCTGAATACTTTCCGTACCCACTGTATATTCTGTCATTACATCAGTTAATATTCTGTCTATATATATTCTGTCTATATATATTCTATATATATTCTGTCTATATATAGGGGAAGTCGTGGCCTAATGGTTAGAGAGTCGGACTCATAACCCAAAGGTTGATATATTCTGTCACTACAGAATATATATGTAGTTTCACTACATCAAAACTTGTGAGGTTTTGAGTGATAGTTGATTTGCCATTTGTTTCTTTGATCTTGAAAATAACATAGCTTTAGTTTTAGTCACATTCAAAGTCAGTTTTAGGCCACAAAGCCTTTGTTGCACAACAAAAAGCACTCTGGAATAAGGACACAGCTTGGTGTAGGGCTGTAGCTGTCGATTATTTTAGTAATCGAGTATTCTACATATTATTCCATCGATTAATCGAGTAATCGGATAAGAAGTCATATTTTTTATTAAAGAGCAATACTAAATATACAAGAGATAATAAGATAGATTTCTTAAAATAAACAACTAATTTGTTTTCTTTTTAGAAAAATTAAAATTTTTATTGCTGAAATTGCATACATTAATAACCGTGAAAACTAAACCTATTTAATTGCCAAATTACATTCAAAATGCAAATACAATATATCGATACAAAAATAAATAAATAAAAATACAAAAATCAATTTCACATTACTTTAAAAAAGGTAAACAGTACAAACTACAACTAAGGCATAAATCAAAATAATAGTAATAAAAATAATAATAATAATACCTAAACATTGCATTTATGTCGTGCAACTTAACTTTCAAGTTTCAGCCTAACTAAAGCTCAAGCATGACATAAGCCTTTACTGTCTTCTTGCAAGGCTTTGTGGCTTTTGTGAGAGGCAAACATCAGTGGACAGGAAGGTAACTTGGAACAAGAACAAGAGTCCATACACAATTTTTAAACGCATTTTTCTGCAACATGAAATTAGAGTTATTTGGAGAATAAACCCTCTTAAATGTCCCTATATGTGTGTGTGTGTGTGTGTGTGTGTGTGTGTGTGTGTCCACCATATTGATTTACGGTCTTAAATATGTCCAGCGCTTTTTTTAAAAGTCTGGTCCCTGTTTTTATAGTCTATGGTCTGGTCCAGCGTTTATCGGGTTGTGCGTCAGTAATAATGGTCCGTGGGAAACACGGTGTTCCGTGTGTAGTTACAGTTGCCTCGAGGCAAATTATTTGCCTCTATGATTTTTTGTATTCGAGTTACTCGAGGTATTCGAGGAATCGTTTCAGCCCTAGCTTGGTGTAATTTAGGTGCGCTACAATAAATCACAGTGTCATCAGCATAAAAATATGGTCGACTGATATATCGCCAAGGCCGATATATCGGCCGATATTTGGCATTTTTCAAATATCGGCATCGGCCCGATAAGTTTTTCTGTTTGGCCGATGTGTTCGAGGCGGGACTTTTATTTTGATGGCGCTGAGAACGGCAGCCGCAGCGCCTGAGCGCACACCACATTCTCCCTCTTGTTCGTTGTCGTCATTCAGTTCTGTCTAATATGGATAGAAGTCTATCTAATAATCAGATAGAACTGTTAAACAAAGTGAAGCGCAGCATCGCGTCGCGCCACGTCGCGCCACGTCTTTACAATTCAAATACTTTATTTTCTATGAGTGTAGGCACACCGGCGGCG
>NW_015555817.1:258794-272279 GCF_001515605.1 Sinocyclocheilus anshuiensis
CAACCATTCGAATTTCTGTAGGCGGGAATTATTTGTAATGATATTCTAATGAGCCGCTTTTTGATATCACAAAGCCCAGAAAACAAACGTTGTAGTCAAAACGAGCCGTTCATTGTAGTTCTTGAAAAGGGATTTTTAAAAAACTAAATATCTCCCTTTGGAGTGGACTTTGAGATTTGTAACTTTCTAGATCTTTTTAATGCCCAAACATACACACTACACACTGACAAAAATTAAAAAAGTGAAAAAGCATAATAGGACCCCTTTAATAATATTATTAATAGAAAGGCAAACATTATAATACTTTCTCATTTGCCGTCAGCATTCAGCAAACACGCATTTATATCATTTAAACAAATCTTTGAATGTCTAATGAACATTTAAATTTCACAAACCTTGCAGACTTAGTCGAATCTAGTTGAGATCTTGTGAAGTGTGCATTTGTATCCTGCATGATCGCGTGTTCTCTGGGTGACGGTCGATCCGTGCAAATTGAATGCTGACAGGAGGAGAGTTCAGCTTCACTAGAGACGCGCGATCGACAAACTTTAAACTAGTGATTTCAAATTATGCTGCGCTTTATGCATTTGCCCACTGTCATCTTCATGCCATTTTAATTGTGTGCTGTATGTAAAATGAGTGTTACCTTGGCTTTATTTTAAAAAAAAAATAAAAATGATTCACACAAACTTCCCAGAATAGCTACTGATTTGTTTACATCCTTTTTAATTAGATTTTTATTAAATATTTATTTATTTGTGAAAAATGCTTTGTCTTCTATAGGATAAGTAAAATTATATCGGCTTTATGTCGGCCATCGGCCACCCTGCTTTCCAAGATATCGGCATCGTCTGTCAAAAAACCCATATCGGTCGACCACTACATAAAAATGAAAATAAACATGACCAATATTAAAATCAAGATTATTAATATAAATAATAAAAAGCAGAGGCCCCAAAACAGATCCCTGAGGAACACCTCTCATAATCTGCAATGGTGCAAATGAATGGCCTTCCATTTGCTCACATTGTGTTCTACCCACTAAGTAGCTTTCGAACCAAGAGGTTGTCTCATTTGACATTCCAATTTGTTTCAATCTAGTTTTTAATAAACTGAAATCAACGGTATCGAAAGCCTTGGACAGATCGATAAAAAGTGATACACAATAATGACCTTTATCAAGCGCCTCGATGATATTGTTTATAACCCTAGTCGCAGCTGTGGTTGTTCTGTGTTGTTTCCTAAAACCAGACTGATTACTAGGGGTGTGCGATATTGACAAAAAATTATATCTTGATATTTTCTGGGATTTTATCGATAACGATAATTAGACGATATTTTGCAGAGATTCAAAAACCTTAGACAAAGTACAAAGTTTAGAAATCGGCCTACAGTTATTCATATCAGAAGGATCTCCTCCTTTTAACAATGGGACAACAAAGGCAGACGTCCATATATTTGGGAATTCATTTAAACTCAGTGAGAGATTATAAATATATGTCAAAGGGGCAGCAATGTAATCTGCAGCTAATTTTTAAAAAAGTGGTTCTAATTTGTCAGGACCAGCTGACTTATGTACATCTAGTAGTTTGAGAGCTTTTTTTATCTGACAAGTAGAAAGTGGTTTAAAACAAAAATTAAGTGCTGTTAAATGCCTTCCTCTGATTTCCGCATCATTATTCATATCTATAGTTTTAGGTACCTTTAGCGATGATCCTACAGCAACAAAATATTTATTAAAACGGTTCAGTATCTCTCCTTTATTTAAGATTTTTATGGTATTGTCCATTATGTACAACGGAAGTCCTTCAGGCTTTTTTGCACCTGAAATAGAGTCAATATGTTTCCAGAATTTCTTAGGTTTGTTTAGATTACGAGTTGTTTCATTTAAAAAGTAATCAGCTTTGGCTTTCCTTGTCATCGTTGTACCTAAACTAGGTAGATACCTAAAAGTATCACAAGAGTTTAACTTCAGCAGACAAAGACTTTAACCAGTTCCAATTTAGATCTCCAATTAATACTATTTCCTTCAAATTTAACTTGGATAGAGAATCTGTTAAAGATAAAAGAGATTCATTTGTTGCTGACGGAGGTCTATAACAACCCACAACAGTAAGAGCTAAAGTCTTTGAAAATACTACATTGACTGCCAGTAATTCAAATTCTTTAGATATTGATTTAGATATCAACAGAGTTGCCGCATACCTATTTTTTACATAAATCGCTAACCCGCCCCCTATTTTCGGCCGATCAATTCTAAAAACAGTATATCCCTCAATATTAATGGCATTATCTGTGACAGAACTTTTAAGCCAGGTTTCAGAGATTACCAAAACATCAGCATCGGTATTCTTTATCCATATACACACCGTGTCCATTTTAGGAAGTAAACTTTGTACATTTAAATTAACAAAGCCTAACCCAGATCTGATTTTAAAATCTGCTGGAGTAGAATATGAGGCTGGTACATCTTGTGGACCTGGATTTAATGCTACATTCCCAGAAATCAACAAAAACATATTTATAAAACTTTTGCGCAAAGCTGATCTAGGTAAAGAATCCCCATATGCTACACATTGAAAAAGACAGGGCAATGTATAAACATATTGAGGAACATAATGATACAACTTCGTCGAGTTCATATGCATATAAATCAACACTCATATGTTTAGATTTTGACGGTCACTCACAGTCATTGAAGCACAGGTATACCTCCCGTTATCGGTCCCTTTTGACAAATGCACGTGAATACCAAAGTCTGATTGTCCGATGAGGGTAGAAGAGTATTTGCCAGTATCATAGCTTGTTTGAATATGACACAGCGTGAATAAGATGAACAAAATTATTCGCCAACTTCCGTGCTGCATTGCTCCTCTAGATTCACGGAAAGGCAGGGACTGTAGATCGAAGAACTTGAACAGCGAATGTACACCTGGAGTCAGATTCCAAACAAATCCAGCCTGGAACCTCCAGGCCATGGCCCACTAAACCACACTCTTCCCGAATCCAGAATAGCGAGAAAACTCTTACCATGCTGCATTTCACCTCCTCAAAGCAGCAATTTAAAGCAGACCAGGGTACATGTAGGTCGCTGATCCAGTGTAGCAAACCACAAGTGACAAGCCCAAAGATTAATTCTCAATCAAATACGGGCCATCAAGTCCCGTGCAGCTCATCTACGTCTTCCAGTCATACATGCAGACAAACAAAACCCAGTTGCATTTACCCTTTAAAAAGGTTTTTATACAAAAGTTTTGTAAAAAAAAAATTAAGATGAGCGTAAAAAGGAAGAAAAAAATCACTAATCAAACAAACAGGACAGACGACATACTACTGCTGCGCCATCTTGGTTTTGGTGAAAAATATCCATATTTAAAATGTTTAAAACACTTTTCTCTCACTTCCACTAACTGTCATACATGCAAGCCGTCCCGAGCGGATGACGTAGAACGTATGCGCAGCGCACGTGCCTGTGAGATATGCTAGTCTCGCAAGTTTGTTTACAGGGGCAAAGGAAGCAAAGTTTCCTTACTTTAGCTAAGGAAAACCAGTTTCCTCTTGGCTTATATTGAAATTAGGGATGCACCAAATGTTCGGCAACCGAAATTATAAGCGAAATAAGCGAAAAGACTGAATAAATTGTACCAAACAATGATGTGACACAATCAAATAGAGGTACGCGCTAATGCAGCAAACATGACGGCAGTGTGGAAACATTTAAAGCTGTCCGAGAAAGACGCAAAAATCATTACAAGCACCGACAGAGAGAGACTGTTTAGTACTGCATCGCATGTCTTCGATAAGAAGAGGAAGAGGTGGTTGTTGCTGGTTACTGTATGATGATTGAAATCGCGAAATGCCCTTAAAGGGTTAGTTCACCCAAAAATGATTAAAAAATTATTCACCCTCATGTCGTTTCAAACCCGTAAGGCCTTCGTTCATCTTCGGAACACAAATTAAGATATTTTTGATGGAATCCGAGAGCTCCAGAGAAGTCCAGAGACGTAGCAAGGAGATCGGCAAAATAATCCATGTGACATCGGGGGTTCAACCGTAATTTTACGAAGCTACGAGAATACTTTCTGTTTGCAAAAGAAAAAAAAAAAGACTTTATTCAACAATTCGTCAACTTTATTCAACAATGCGTCACGCCGGATCTGTTTCCTACGTTATTGTGCTTTGATCTGAACGAAAACAGCGTATCCGTGTGACGCAGCTGACACAGAACAGCATACGTTGTTTACGTCCAGCGGATACTCTCCAAAATGGCGCTACAGGGTGACGCGGAGGAGACGAATTGTTGAATAAAGTCTTTTATTCATTTTACACATTTACACACTTTATTCTTTTTTTTTTCGAACAAAAAGTATTGTCGTAGCTTCGTAAAATTACGGTTGAACCCCTGATGTCACATGGATTATTTTTTTGTGTTCCAAAGATGAATGAAGGTCTTACGGGTTTGAAACGACATGAGGGGACACGAGTAATTAATGACAGAATTTTCATTTTTGTGTGAACTATCCCTTTAAACAATTAAATAAAACTGCAGAATGTTATGTTTTCTAATACACGCACAAATTGCATGTATTCAAACAGCGCTGCACGAGCTCGCGGCGGCAGGGTTCAAAGTCCAAAGCGCGAGGAAAATCTGTGCTGAAACAGTGTTACTCGTCAGCTGCTCAGTAACATTTTTTATGAATTTTTACAAGGCATGTGACAATGCGATACATGCAACAAACGTCTTCCCAAATTCGTAATGAGAATCATTTGTCAACAAAAAGAAGCACCGAGGTCTTCCTGCGGGTTTCTGCCAAAATAAAAGCTGACAAAAAGCAAGAACTCCATCAACATTAATAAATGTTATAATTGTAATTTTACTGTTGTTCTGTAAAATAAAATAAAAAAAGAAAATAATGAAAATAATAATTACAACAGCTCTATTAATACAGTTATTGTAACATTTACACATACCCCCGGTTTCACAGACAAGGTTTAAGCCTAGTCCTAGGCTAAAATGTAAGTCTGAGCTGTTTCAAATTAAAGAAACTTGCACCGACTGATCTTAAAATATATCAGTGCCTTTGTTTTGTCTCAAGATGCACACCAGTAATGTGTTTTTCTAAGGCACGTTTATAAAAATTACTTAAATGTCCCAATTGAACTATGGCCTAATCCTGGCTTAGGCTAAGCCCTGTCTACGAAACCGGGCCTTATTCAAGAAGGGGGTCTAAAAATTGCCAAAAAATATTATTTTACTAACTTATTAATTTTAAGTTAAGTTGTGTTTTATTGGTATAATGTCTGCTAGAATGTAAAAAAATGTTCAGTGTTAAGTAAATATTTTTAAATTGTTGTTTTGTAAATGATTTTTTCTTTGAAAAGCAAGACAAAACAGTAAAAAGCACATTTTGGCTATTTAATTTATGCAATGGTGAAGAAATTGGCAAAATGGGGGAAAAAACTTGAAAAACCGTGTTCGGTATTTGGCCTTCGGCCCAGTGTTTCATTTTGTTCGGCTTCGGCCAAGAATTTTAATTTCGGTGCAAAACTTGAAAAACCGTGTTCGGTATTTGGCCTTCGGCCCAGTGTTTCATTTTGTTCTGCTTCGGCTTCGGCCAAGAATTTTCATTTCGGTGCATACCTAATTGAAATCCTCTGACATTCTTCTTTGCAAATCCTCGGTTTGTGCTTCTAATTCGTGACCAGCTTTTTGTTTTGCTGTCTCTCCTCCCCGCTTCCGTGTTCATCAATAATCACCGGCGCGTGTGCTACACCTACGTCATCCGCCGGAATGGCTTCTGCCTATGACAGTTAGCGGAAGTGAGAGAAAAGTGTTTATAACATTTTAAATATGGATATTTTTCTTACAGAAACACATCGAGTTGCTACAGGAGGTCTTTATTCACCCCCCCCGGAGCCATGTGAGGCACGTTTTATTATGGATGTGCGCACTTTATTTGACTACTTTTGGACTGTTGAAAAAAAACACCCGCCTACTGCCATTCTAACGCTTGAAAGAGCAAGGATCATTTTAAATATAACTCTGATTGGATTTGTCTGAAAGAATAAAGTCATATACACCTAGGATGCTTTGAGGGTGAGTAAAACATGGGCTAATTTTCATTTTTGGGTAAACTAACCCCTTTAAAGCCTGATGCTATGCATTGTTGCCTAGAGGGCGCTCTCGCGCTGAAACACCAAATATGCCCTGCAGAAGAAAGGTAATGCACATCATTCCAGGAAATCCCTTTGCTGTAGCTGAATAAACAGAAGACTGAATACAAGACTATGACAATATATGGTTCATCGAATTTCAAGCCTTCTTGGGTATTTTCACTATAGTAAAGTACATTTACAATGCAATGCTAATCGACATAGCCTTTATCACTGTGTAGGATACTATGAAATAATATGCTGAAATAAAACTTTGTTTATTATTGAAAAGAAACTATCTTTCAAAAGTAATATGTTTCTTCCATCTCTAAAATGATGCCACCAAACCCTCTTATTTTTCATGATTCACCACTTTTTTTCACCCCTTTTCAGGATCCAATCAAAGTCCCACCCCACTTTTCTTATGGAATATCCTGTTTAACTTGGAAATATGTCACATTTCGGATGTAAAATAGGTTGTGAACTCTGCTTCAAAGCAGTGTTAAAAGTGGAGGACCAAAAACATAACCTTAAATTTGTCCACTTAGCTCACTAACTTAATACTGAGGGCCTTTCAGTACCGTGTGCTCTGTACATGAGCTAAAAATGGTGGATATTAGTATAAAATATAGACTTATCAGAAACCAAGATGACAAGAAACAGAACGGAATGAAGGGGCAGATGGTAATATTGAAGTCAATGGTCCTAAAATTGTCATTTTTCTGAGCTCAAACTAGGCCTGGATTATTGCATTTAGTGAACCGTCATATCTACAGATGGCATAGAGGGCTGATTCATTTGTAATTTCCTTGAGAATATATACAATTTCCTTTTCTCGAAAATATAAAAAGGCTTGAAACCCTTATAAAACCCCTCAGCGTTGCAAAGAATTTTGCTTCTTCTTATGATGCTGTTCAGAAACATGTGATATGTTAAATGCTAAAACGCAAAAAAATGTGAATGCATCTGTTTGAAGCTTGTCAATTAAACCCAAAATATACATTGTTTTTAATGCATTCACAAAGGTATGCATGCACTGGGCAAGATGCGAATTTCACCATAAGCACACCTATTTTTATTTTATTTTTTTCTATTTTATTTTTTTTTTTCTGAACTAATTAGATAGTCCATAAGTTGCCAACAAGTGGCCCGGACTGTTGTTTTACAGTCAGAGAAGAAATGGAGGAGACAGAACAACAACAACAAAATAGTGGTAATGCAACAACAATAAACACCTGCATTGATTTAAATAACTGCAGTTTAAGTACCTACAAAGGCATATTTTATTGCTCAGAACTTCTGGAGAGAAACAGTGCAGACGCTGGACAAGTATTTTGTGTGCATGCTATCAAATGGAATAAGTTGAAAGAATAGATTAGTGATCAAACGATATTGATTTTTTTATAACCGATACCAATTATTTGCATGTTTATGTGCCCGATAACCGATATGCAGAACCGATATTTATTTACTGTTAAAAAGTAAATAAATGACTGAGTGAAGTAAGAACATACTTCACTTTGGGTTTTCCTCTTTTCAGTCATCTTTTTTTTTTTTTTTTTAAGTGTTGAAAATTAGCAGTCTTTCATGTTAAATTTAACCTTCATATTACAACAATAAAAAACTTTTTATTTATAAAAAGCATCAACAGCAACAACACTAATATTAACAATAAGCTAAATAAATGTAGAATGTCTAATGTTTTCAAATGGAGAAAATAAATAAAGGACGGGTCGTATCAACTTCATTTTAAACTACAGTTTTAGCAGGTTTATAAGCTGTTTAATAGCTACAGAGTCAAGAATAATTCACTGGATAATGTTAATTCACTGAATAATGTTCTCTGGAATATTGGAATATAACAAACAAAACATTGTATTTTATTGTATTTCTCAACTGGAATGTTATATCAGAATTATTAATAATGTTTTTGTCCTTCTAGATTATGAAATGCCTGCTGACAGCGCGGTTTATCTATGCAGTTACACAGAACTATACTCAAACTGCGATCGCTCGCGGAGATAATAAATTATTTCCATAGAGTTGTATTTATTTAGAGGTTTATTAGCGAAATAATGGTTATATAGTAAATGTTAATACAATTTTACATGACTCCATGAGTTGGTCTCTATTTCTTAGAGCCAAGCTGCATAAACTACATATCAGGCATTTATGTAATGCATCTAATTTGTGCATAAATGGCTGTTATGTTAAATAAAGTTTACTAACTACAGCAAATCAAGTAGGCCTACCTGCATGCCGTTGTTGTTGTCTCATCTCCCCTCAGACGCGCTGCAATGGCGATCCTGCGCGCAATTCTCAAAGCACCCACAAGATGGCGGCGTTTATCGGTGAATCCGATATTACAAAATCGATATCAGATTATGGTAAAATGCTTAAATATCGGGAAAAATATCGGTAAATCGATATATCGGTCAATCTCTAGAATAGATGTATATGCTCAACATTTCTTTAAAAAAAAGTGACAGTGAGACACGACTGGTCCCCTGCCAGAAGTAGTAATGAAGTTTGATTCCCAAGACTGTACAATAAACAACAGGAAAAACTTCAGATCTACAGGTGTAATGTTGACCCCAGGCCGTAGGGTGTAAGAATATAAAAGGATTTTACACCTGACTAAGTGTGAGAGTCTTTTATGACCTTGTATTAGTAGATCATAAAAGACAAGCTGGACTTTCCCACCTTTATCTGTATTCACACACTGTATTCAGAATAAGGCCTAAACTGAAGGCGTCAGTGGCACAATGTCCTATTACCAGCCTGTCTAACTTCATAATGTGGTTAACATTCTTGAGAATAGAGAATAATGGGCTTTTAAGAGGGACAATGGTCAACAAGGCATGCGATGTTGAGGCATTACACCATATTGTTGACTTACCTCAAACATCTAATGAGGACGTGTCCTACTTCTTATGATACAGAATCAAGTTTATACAAAACAGAACACTGACTAATTTGTTTTGCACTTTTAGAGCTAAGCTTTAGGACAGGTTAAGGGTGTGATGCTAAAGTGCAGTCAATAACACAAGAGGCGATTTAAGACAGGGAGTGAGAGGAACTGCTAGGCGTGCACCACTGCCACCCTACAAAAACACAACCTCAGTCACACCCAGAGCCAACTGCACCCTTCTCCTAAAAATAACTGTGCTCTAGGACAGTGGCAGTCCCTAACTGTCTCAACTCCTAAAAACAGATGCACTTTACATCACCCCCCAGCTAGTTGGCTTGATTAGGCTGCCAATGGATGCCTCAACCTATAACACCCTCCTGAAGCAATGTCACCCTGATAAAACCCAAAGGCTGAGACCTACAGAGGGTAGCTGATTGTTTAACCACTTTTACCAAAGTTTGTCCATAGATGTTAATGATTACCAGCTGTCTGGCACACCCAGAGCACTCTCTGTTCCTCCAATGATAATGCCTCAGTCCACTCACCTCCCTGACTCCGTCAATTACAACTCATGCAGGAGACTCTGCTCCCAAGAATGAGTTCAGTTGCAGAATATGCCATATTAAAGGTAAAAGTGATGTACAATTACATTAATTAGGTCTAACAGGTAGCTCTACAGAGGTAGAATAGACTAAAAGATGCAACAGACCTCAGTCAGGTTAGATGCCACATTAAATTTAATGCAGGTGAAATGAGGTTGTATGGGATAGAAAGACATTTCATCAGCTAAACAATCAGTATAGTGTTTGAAAACAGTACAGTCCTTAGAATGCACTGTACGTCTATCCCTTTCAGCCTTGTGTTCATTTCTGTCCAAAATTAAATATGGTGCGAGCCTGATTAAGGTCTATATCTTAAAAATGCATCTTTGTAGCGATGGATCAAAATGCCAAGATATTTGGCCATTTTAATATCTATCTGCTAAACATATCTAATAAGCTGGATACTTACAAATATTTTTTGCAAAAATATTAAAATATTTTGAAAATGTATTAAACAATTAATTAGAATTGTTCTTGCTTCTTTGTAGTAATGGATCAATATATCAGGCAGGCCAATTAATTGCAAACTATTTGGCTAATATTGAGATGATAGTATCCCAATATCCATTATTAAATATATAAATTACAAATTATATATATATATTTTTATTTTTTTTTCCCAATCACACACTTCTTCTGATTGGCCAATCACTGCATTCTGCTGTCAAATGTTTCTGAATAATGATTGTTGTCTGGGCCATTGTTGTATAACTGACCGTTCATTCTGTAAATCATTCTGAAATGCAACCAACTGACAAAACAAATTACAAAATAACCCCTTCAGATCGAAGACCCCTTTGCTATATGCTGGGTCGCACTGATCATCCTGTTAGGTCTTATTTTGTGACAGTGACAAGTTGACCATACATATACACATGCAGCTATCTCTTGATATCAGTGTAACCCATTTAAAAAGTTCTAATACATACTTCTGTGCAGCAAAAACCAACACAGTTTCAAATACACTACAAATGTGACCCCCCTCCTTACTTGGTATCATGGGATGTTCATGACAGTTTTCAGTAGCCTACAGTCCTAAACAAGCTGCAGTCTCACGTTAAACAATGCATTGCCGACAACATTGATATTTAGCCCTTAACAACTGAAAGATGATGACAAAAGGCAATAGCATACAGCATCACTGGGCAGCAACAACATAAGAGAATTTCTTCATCCCATGCAAATGCAAGGCTGCTGTCCCTTTAAGAAAGCAGCTAAGATGGTGTCTCATTCGGCGCGCTTCCTTCCTGCCTTCGCCGCTTTAAAACAGCACTGCAGATATGCGACGGCTCTGACAGATGTGCCACACACCGACTTTGTCACAAGTTGCACAAGTATTTCAAATGCACCAGCGTTATCGTTAGGAGGCTTTCGGATAAGCACGGGCTCAGAGCCGCATGCACAGGAGTGAAGTAATCACCCAGCAGCTCAGATATTATCGGCTCATTACGGTAAACGGCGAGCAAACCGAAACCGGGTGACTGCTCATAGATGAGGAACTCAGGCGGAGTCCTGCAGAATGGAAATCAGACAGCGACAGCCGTCAAAAGCAACCGGCTGCGTTGCCAAATGAGTCGATAGCGAACGATAAACGGACTTACTTTTTTGTTCCGAGTCTCCGTGTGCATCTCGGTATCTAAGCGGCGGTGGAGTGGAGGGGGGTAGATCGGATCGGGCGGGGTGATATTTGAATAACAGTGAGCTCGATGTCAGTTTTTCCACCTCAGTATTAGAGGAGAAAGATGCGCTCGTTGCCTCTGCGGATCACAGAAATCATATCCCCGGCGTCGAGAAATAAACCCTCTTTCCGTCGCCCCGGTCGTCTTTCAGTGCGTGTTTGTTTCCGTGTTTCAGGGTTGGGCTCGAGCTGTGAGTCTCTCCTCCGCCTCTCCCTGCTGCTGACCCCACCCTGCGTCCCCACCCCTTCACTGTGTCAATCACAGCCTGTCTCTCTGTCTGTCTGTCTGTCTGTGTGTGTGTGTGTGTGTGTGTGTGCGTGTGTGCGTGCGTGCAGCCCAAACCAGCGATAATGCAACCTCAGAATCATCATCGCACTCTGTGTCACCTAACCTAATGACGTCAAGTTGCACCGGATGTTCGGAGATGAACTATTGAGGTCTTTTTGCATGAGTTAGAGATGATGCCCCATATGTGCATTCATTGTTTGCCTTGACTTTTGGCTTGTAACTGAGAATGGAAGGTTACTTAGCTATAGTTTGGAGACAAAAATGCCCATAAAGTAAGCTAAAGCATACAAAAACATTATTTAGGGCCCCATTAGTGTTTTTTAAATTATTTTTTAGTCCTAAAATGCAGAAAAGGCAAAAGTCTATAGCAAGAGTTTTCAAACTGGGGTCCAAAAGGCCACTAAGGGATCTTTGAAAAATAAACATAAAAAATGAACACTCAGAGTACTTGATGTGGTTACAGTTTCATTCTGCATCTGTGGAAATGAGGAGATTAGTCTCAGTCAAACAAGTAAAGATAAAGTTAACCTAAAACCAAATAATAAACCACTTCTTTTGACTTCAAATTACAATACTCATGATTTTATTAAAGGGGTCATATGATGCGATTTCAAGTTTCCCTTTCTCTTTGGAGTGTTACAAGCTGATTGTGCATAGATAAGATCCCTGAAGTTGCAAAGACTAAAGTCTCAAAACCAAAGAGATATTCTTTATCAAAGTTAAGACTCTGCCACACCCCCCTAAAACGGCTCGTTCTAACACGCTCCCACATATCTACCTCACTATGTGGAAATATTTGCATAATGCCGCCCAAATGTGCACGCAAAGAAAGAAGGCGTGGTTTCAGTAACCGCAGAGAGAGAGCGAGCGAGAGAGAGAGCGAGATCGAGAGAGAGAGAGAGAGAGGGTCACATCACAGTGGAGTCACAGTGGAGTCTTAACCGTGGCTTGTGTGCTGCAAACACATACCAGCTTCATCACTGTGTCTGTCACGCGACTCTGTTCCCCTTTCGGGCTCTGTCTTTACATTTATTTTGAAAGATGAAGCTCGCGATTATAGTAAGGGGCGTTACATTTCCAACGAGTGCTTGCGGTGTTCGGCCAATCACAATGCACTGGGTCAGCTGACCAATCAGAGCAGACTGCGCTTGTCGGAAGGAGGGACTTTGTAGAAAACGAAGCGTTTGAGAGAGGCGGGGCATAGAGGACCTACAATAATGTACAGTATTTGAAAAATAATGTGTTTTTTGAACATTAAAGCATGTCAACATATTCTGTTACACCAAATACACAAAATAATGATCTTTAAAAAAGCATCATATGACCCCTTTAAACTATTATATCATTTTTTTATTTATTTGAAAAAATGTCATAAATATTATACTAGGTCTCACAATATTAATGTGTCACTTGCAAAAGGATCACTATTTGGGGGTTATTTTCATAAAAACATGTTCATGCCCCTGCATTTTAAAAATGTGCTTTGATTCATTTTCGTCCTTTATATTTCCTCTCATGACTGAAAGTTATTGTATATAATTATCAATAATAATCGGGTCTTGATGACTAACATTTCTTTGGAGAGGACTGTTATGTCTTTTCCCTAGTTTTCAACTACATTTCCCATAATCCTTTCAAACTACACTGCTCCGGGTGTGTGTTCACGGTGTGTGTATGTTCACTGCTGTGTAGAACAAACCAGCAGGTTCAGACTGTAAGGTTTAGAGGCTTTTTTAACAAAATAAAAATAAATAAAACAACACACACACTTTAGCCAAAGTGTTACTCATTGATTACTCGTTTCTAATATTGGGATATATATATATATATATATATATATATATATATATAT
>NW_015555817.1:272497-273793 GCF_001515605.1 Sinocyclocheilus anshuiensis
TATATATATATATATATATATATAAATAACAATGCAGTAATATGTTTAATGTGCAGAAGCTTTTCACAGTTCTTGCAATATTCACATTTTCTATGACATTCCATATTTAAGAGATTTTTTTTAAATATTTATTTATATATGCATACATTAAAAAATTTAATTAACAGATTTAACATAATGGTCAGTAGATATGATCACTTTTAAAGCTGTTATCGCTCAAATGTTTTACCTTTTCCGTTGGTTTCAACTACATTTCCCATAATCCGCTTCACTTACACTCACTTCCTATTGAAACAGGAAGTTAAGGGTGCAATGGGAAATATGAAGCGATAAGGAGCAAAGAGCCAATGCAGTGTATGGTTTTTCACGCGTAAAAAGTAGGAAATCTTACTTACGGATTGCGGGTTTGGTGTCGGGTCCAATATAGTCGGCACTCTCCCTTCCTTCAGTAAGAGTTTACTTGCATAGCCTGCATTAAACTGTGGTAGGTTCACAAATGAGTCCGGACTGAAATGCGCTGAACAGATTGTTAATGTAGGACTGTAACGATCAGGAACCTCGGTAAAGAGAAACTTTAGCCATTCGTTTCTGATGCTGGGATCTTTTGGGAGGCTGTGCAGAGACACGGGCTCGATCCTACAGCCAGGAATGGCACAGCGTTTGATGGATTTCCCCCACATCTAAATACAGACGAAACTAACACTGCGCTCTTCTTCGGATCTTTAGAAATAATATTAACCTCATTTTAGTTTCTCCATGACTGAGTGGGCCATAAATGTGGGCGATCATATGTTAATGTGCTCATGGCTGTGACGTCAATACCACGACGGTTTCTGAGAGACCTGTTTTTGCAGCTATATAATATATACTATAGTGCTGCTATAGGGTGGAAGTTTTATTCAGCACCCATTGAAGCAGAAAGGGAAATCTTGTTTCGTGATATATATATATATATATATATATCTCTGTTCATGTATATACTGTATTCTATATATAGTACCAGTCAAATGTTTGGACACACGAATGGGAAAGTGTCCAAACTTTTGACTGGTATTGTACTATAATATACACAAAGAATATCGGCCGATATATCGATGATAACCGGAAGCCTCCGTACAACGGGAAACGAAGAGGTAAGGGACAAATCTGTTATAAGAGACCATTCAGAGTTTTTATCAAATTACTAACATGCTGCAGGTTTGGTGTCGGGTCATGTAATAGTCGGCACCGCACCATCCTTTCAGCTTCTTTGCGAAGCCTGCATTGAATTGGGAGCGGTTCACAAAATAGGCTGCT
>NW_015555817.1:273894-276144 GCF_001515605.1 Sinocyclocheilus anshuiensis
AAACTTTTGACTGGTATTGTACTATAATATACACAAAGAATATCGGCCGATATATCGATATCGGCCTTTTTTTTTTAACTCCCTAATATTGGTATCGGTATCGGCCCCAAAAAACCCATATCAGTCGGGCTCTAATATTTATCATTCATATTAATCATGATACTATGTCGTAATTATGGAGCCAGATCAGCCTCAAAAATAATACATTTACAAAACAAAATTCATAAATGCACAGCACAATTTACATTTACAAAATCCAATTCGTAAGTTCAAAACACAATTCATAAATACACAAGTAAAAGCATAAATAGTTCCCCAAATGCTCAGATGCATCTTACCTAAATAAATTTAAAATGTTTACACAAATATGTATATATCAAGTTCTTTAATTTCCATCACACATTTATGAATGATGTTACATGTATTTATGGATCGTTGAATCTGCATTTGCAAATCGTCACACGTGCGTGATCTGCTTTGAACTTGTGTGCGGTGTTTTTGAGACCTTCCTGTCAGGTTAAGATTCATAAATATATTTTTTGGAGGATGTTCTATTCAGCCAATCGCTGTGAGCTTTTAATCCACCAATCAAAACGCTCCTTACTGAACAGACTCGAGAAGCTCAACGCTGCGCTTGTACTGTGCATTATTCTATGATCGGGTCCTTGATGTAAAGACATTTTAATGGGTACTCTTTTTTTTTTAGCACCTGATTTATATCGTTCGCACAAAATACAACTACCCGGTTAGCCTGCTGTCTTATACACCAAAGTTGCACATACCCTGTTTATTCAGATCAATCTGTAATGTTATCAAATAAGTGTTAAATGTCCAGATATCTCATTTAATAACAACAATTATGTAATGTGTTCTGTTGTTGTTGTTAGTAGTAGTAGTATCAGGTTCGCAGTAACTTTTGATCAGGCATTAAAAACAGCTACCACCACCTAAGGGAGATTTCGAACACACACAGCGGAGAGATTTCAGCATGGAGGATGAAAACCAGACTCAATTGTTAGTAGTAGTAGTATCAGGTTCGCAGTAACTTTTGATCAGGCATTAAAAATAGCTACCACCACTTAAGGGAGATTTCAAACACACACAGCGGAGATTTCAGCATGGAGGATGAAAACCAGACTCAATGAGTGAGTAAAGTCGTTTTTTTATCTGATGGCATTTTCTTATGATTAAAGGTTATTTTAGTTAATTAAGTGTGCAATTTGCAGTCTTACAAAGTTGTTAGTCCACGCCAGCTTTCTTATATTATAACTGGTGTTTGTAGGAACACTTTAGTAATCACAGGATGAATGGGCGATAAACAATCAATCAAACAACAATTTCTATAATAAACTATCGAGTAATTTTAAATACGGTTTGTAGTCAGTGGGTTCTAAAGTTACCATCGCGACCAGCTATAATCATAAGAAAATGCCATCAGATAAAAAAACGACTTTACTTCCTCACCGAGTCTGGTTTTCATCCTCCATGCTGAAATCTCTCCGCTGTGTGTGTTCGAAATCTCCCTTAAGTGGTGGTAGCTGTTTTTAATGCCTGATCAAAAGTTACTGCGAACCTGATACTACTACTACTAACAACAACAACAGAACACATTACATAATTGTTGTTATTAAATGAAAAAAAAAGTACCCATTAAAATGTCTTTACATCAAGGACCCGATCACAGAACAATGCACAGTACAAGCGCAGAGTTGAGCTTCTTGAGTCTGTTCAGTAAGGAGCGTTTTGATTGGTGGATGAAAAGCTCACAGCGATTGGCTGAATAGAACATCCTCCAAAAAATATATTTATGAATCTTAACCTGACAGGAAGGTCTCAAAAACACCGCACACAAATTCAAAGCAGTCCACGCACGTGTGACGATTTGCAAATGCAGATTCAATGATCCATAAATGCATGTAACATCATTCATAAATGTGTGATGGAAATTAATTCAAGAACTTGATATATACATATTTGTGTAAACATTTTAAATTTATTTAGGTAAGATGCATTTGTGTGAGCATTTGGGGAAATATTTATGCTTTTACTTGTGTATTTATGAATTGTGTTTTTGTAAATGTAAATTGTGCTGTGCATTTATGAATTTTGTTTTTGAAATGTATTATTTTTTAGTCTGATCTGGCTCCATTGTAATACTGTACCGTCTTAAATTACTGAGATTTGCTGTTTGCATAGCAGTGAGATGCCTAACTTGTCTATTGGTTTAAAATACAGCTCCCATGATCCTTT
>NW_015555817.1:276356-288836 GCF_001515605.1 Sinocyclocheilus anshuiensis
AAACAGGAAGTGTGGTCATAGTGTAAACATGAAGCGGTAAGGGAGGATTGAAAGGTGTTTTTTTATGTTTTAATGTTTGATTTGGATCTGAAACTACTTGCATATTAAACTATGACCGCATTCTGGCATGGAAAGACTTATTCCTTCAGTGGCATATGATAAGAGCCGATGTCTTTAGTGTTGATAAAGCTAGTCACATCACTAGCCGATTGATAGACTTGATTTGCGCAATGTGTACGGTTGTTTAACGTATCTACTTTATACATGTACGTAATGATTAAATGATAAATTGCTTGCTTATTTGTATTTGATTTATATATATATATATATATATATATATATATATATATATATATGTGTGTGTGTTGTTTTTTATTGTTTTGATAAGATTAATGTAGAGACTGTAAAATATATGTAATTAAATGGAAATTAAAAATTAAATTGCGACTATTTACAGCAAATAAAACAAACACTTCACAAATTTCTTTTACCTTTTAACATAAGAAACTGAATTTTTAAAATGGAATAAAGCAGTTCGACATGTTAATTTTCAGCTGATCGTTTACTGTACCTCTTGAACACAGGAGTGCAATGAAATGCCAAAAATTAAAATGTATCACTTAAATTGTATTTACAAATCATGATAGTGTCATGGATTTACTGTCTTTAATTTATGCTGGCTGAAGAAAAAAAAACAATAACAACTAAAATTTACAAAAATCTGAAAGCATTTGGGGTGGGGAGAATTTAAAGTTAATTGTATTTGAGATGAAAAAGTGAAAAACAGTTGACAGAAATGTGTTTTGTTTTTTTCAGTATTACTCGTCATGCCTGTGATGATGTGCCCATTCCTGAAGAACAGGAGACAGAGGGCCAAAGACAACTACACAATCTGCTGCTGCAGCAACTAGATACAGATGTAAACATTGACCGGTAAGTTAACTATTACTAAGAATTTTAATAGATTTTCAATTAATTTTTAATCTGGCACACACGTATTATTGTACTGAATTAGTTTTTTTTTTAGAACATAAATTGGTCAATATTTGTTTATTAGTTTATTTGAATTTGTATTGTTTATTGTGCCTATTTATTTATTTACAGTACCTCCATTACACATTTTCATATTCATTTGTTATAGGTGTGTTGCAAAGAAGAAATGCTTTGCTCCAGCAGCAGTATACAAGCCTTTTGGGGAACAGGCAGCTGGTGTAAGGAGTCTGTCCCAGTTCCAGTATTTGCAGGATGGGGATCAGGAACTGGCCGCTTTGAGAGAGCTGGGTCTTACAGATGCTGAGATAGAGCTATGGAGATGCAGGGATCAAACAGAAAGCTCTTGGAAGGTCTGATCTTAATGATCTTAATTTTGATCTTAAGTTCAGCATGACATGTTCTAAATGGTGAGATTCTGAATTGTAAGGAATGTGAGAAATCTAAAGGGGGAGAACGTCAGCTCTAAGTCACTCAATGCAGTTCATAATTTTCTCAGGGCAGAGGGGTTTGTGTGGCACCTGAGGTGAGGAATGGGCGTCTGTAGGCCATCCGGGATAAAATGGCAGCACATGCAGAGCTGCTGTCCAGACCACAGCGTTTCTCAAACAGTCGGCCACTTTTCCGTAGGGAGATTGAAATCAAAAAGGCTCTTTTTCAAGGCAGTGACCGCTGCAGCTTCCTCACTGCCCTTTACCATAGAGGTTAAGAAAATACAGTAATACTAAGTATTTTTACCTTTAGGCAGTTTTCGGTCCTGTTTGAAACCTTGCTCTTTTCTATCAACAGAGGAAGAATCACCAGTCAGCCAGCAGGGGGCGACATCCACCAGCGCAATGGACCATTTCTATAAAGTCTTTCTTGAAGACCACAAAAAAATGTTGCTGATATTTCAGAGCGTTTACCTCCGTTTACCAAAAATTGTCACTGATATCCAGTGTAAATCACCAAGCCCTAAATCAGACCAATCACAAACTCACACAGTTCATGATTCCAGCCCAAACAAAGACCAACACATATGCACAGAACCAAGCCCTGTGTCTGACACTGTCAACCAACCTCAGTCTCAAGAAAAAAGCGTTATACCTATAAAAGGGACATTATTAAGCCAGTCCATTGGCACACTAAGTGCTGCTTCTGCCCAAGGCTATGGTGGGCCTGTTACTGTAAGTGGAAGGATAGAGGAAACTACGGAATATTCCACGATTTAAGAACTACCAGAGAGGAGTGCCATCTAATGTAAGTGTGGATAACAGCAACATAACTGCTTTAGAAATGTTACAAAATGTCTATGAAAGAAATAACGCATTAGTATGATACCTGTATAATATAATATGTGACCCTGGAGCACAAAAGCAGTCATAAGTAGCACAGCTATATTTGTAGCAATAGCCAACAATACATTATATGGGTCAAAATTATCCATTTTTCTTTTATGCCAAAAATCATTAGGATATTAAGTAAAGATCATGTTCCATGAAGATATTTTGTAAATTTCCTACCATAAATACATAAAAACTTCATTACTGATTAGCAATATGCATTGCTAAGAACTTAATTTGGACAATTTTAAAGGCGATTTTCTCAGCATTTAGATTTTTTTATGCACCCTCAGATTCCAGATTTTCCAAATAGTTGTATCTCGGCCAAATATTGTCCTATCCTAACAAACCACACATCAACGGAAAGCTCATTTATTCAGCTTTCAGATTATGTATAAATCCCAATTTCTAAAAATTGACCCTTATGACTGGTTTTGTGGTGCAGGGTCACATATAATACAATAAGTAAAAGTTGGTTTGTATCATATCATGTTATGTCATATTATATATAGTACTCTTCAAATGTTTGGGGTCGATAAGATTTTTAAAATAAATTTCTTATTGCCATCAAAGCTATTTTTCATCAAAAATACAGGTAAATGGTAATATTGTGAAATATTACAATCCTGTGATGGCAAAGCTGAATTGTCAGCATCATTACTCCAGTCTTCAGTGTCACATGATCAGTCTAATATGCTGATTTGGTGCTCAAGAAACATTTCTTATTACCAGTATTGAAACAGTTGTGCTGCCTAATATTTTTGTGTCTTCAAAATTCTTTGATGAACAGCATTTGTTTGAAATGGAAATCTTTTGTAACAGTGTTTGTAACAAGACAAACTTGTTTGTACAAGTCTTTACTGTCACTTTTGATCAATTGAACGCATCCTTGTAAAATAAAATTAATTTCTTTAAAAAAAAAATTCTTATTGACTCCAATTTAGATATTTCTAGACATCAGAATACATTTCTCTCTCGCTTTTGTGTGTGTAAAGAACATGAGTCCACGGGCATCACTGGCTCAGCTGGTTTCTCTTTTTTCAAGGTTTCGGAAAGACGACACGCAGCCCATTCTGTACCGTTTGCTGACTGGCCGACTCAAGGGCCAAGCTTTCATTACATTCTCTGGTAAGAGAAAGACTTAACAATAGTTGTGCATTATTATCCCCCATAACAAGCCAGCATATAGGGCTTAAAGGGTTAGTTCACCCAAAAATGAAAATTAGGCTGTGTTTTACTCACCCTGGAGCCATCCTAGGTGTATATGACTTTCTTCTTTCAGACGAATCCAGACGTGTTGCATGCATCAGTCCAAAAGAAATTAAATAAAAAGCGCCCATCCATTAAAAAAAAAACGTCTCACACGGCTCCGGGGGGTGAACAAAGGCCTCCTGTAGCGAATCAATGCGTTTTTGTAGGAAAAATATCCATATTCAAAACGTAATAATCTCTTGAATCTAGCTTGCGCTCACTGTTGTAAACGGAAGCAGCTCCGGGCGGATGACGTATGAGGTCAGCTTTAAAACCTCACAGGTTGATTGCTCACAGACATCAGAAGTGCCCAGGCAGCTCTAGACTTGATAAATGGCTACAAGCTGCTTGGAAAGCCACTGATCATTGAGTTTGGCAGAGAGAGAAGTAAAGAAACGGATGCACAGACTGATGGACCCTCTGTAGATCCCAACACCCCTTCATCCTGCAATGAGAAACCTGCCTAGCTGTATTTGATAGGCTCTTCTTTATTTGTAAATAATATTGTAAATGATTAATTTCATATGCTATTTATTTGGAAATAAAATCACGTTGAGAATTTCTGACAGACTGTTTCCAAAACAAGCATTTCAAGAGACGTGTAATTCTTCTGTTCACCACCAGATGTCACCATTACTGAATACAAGACGTCAAAACCGCATGTCCTGAGCCATGAATGTATGTTTACAAAAATAATAAAACCATTCTTATTCTAAAAGACATTCCAGGATGATTCTACAATCACCAGCAGCAGCACAGCAAGACTGTAAACTGGCTCTGCTGTTTGCTTGTCTGTAAGTTTTACCTCTGCTTTTCTGAAATATATACAAGGTTGTGCTCAAAGTCAATGAACTCTACATGTACAGGACTCACCAATTACATTTCATTGTGATGTTTGCCACTCTGTCTTTCCCACATAGTTACACATTAAAATGAAGTTAAAATCAATGCAGTCGAGTTTCAGCTGGAGTGCTTCAAGTGCCTTCACTGTAAATCATTTGTTTAAATGACAACGTCACCTCAACATAAGTTACACACAGGCATTGCTTTGAATGTGGTTGCCAGCACAGAATGTCTACGAGGACATTTTGGAGTTCTTAGTGAAACAAAAATTACCCATTTGTGTGTGTTTTGTGTGTCTTTCATTAGAGCAACAAATGCTTGAGTAGGAGTAGCAGGGGCCGCCATTCAATCATGAGCTCAGCCCACCCTAATGATATGCAAATTTACAAGACTCATTAAATCATTAAAAATTATTTTCTTTATTCTTAGTAAAATAGGGTAGTTAAATCACTGCCAGCACCCACATTCATAAAAAGCAATCCCAAAATTCCATTAAATAGGTCGGTTCTTTTCTCCTATTTTGTATCATGATGCACATGAGCCGAAAAAAATAATGAACTTTCATGCTATGTGGCAAGCATTCATTATAAATGCAGTATAGTATTTAAGATCTTAGTACTAGCTATTACTTTGAAAATAATTTGATGTAATTATTTTCATTCCAAAATTGGTAGTAAAATTCACAATTACAAAAAATGTCAGTAACGCTATATTAGACGTGATTTTTTTTTTATGTAGAAAGACTGAAATACACTTCAATATTTTTTCATTTTTTACAACTTATTTATTTTTATTTTTACTTTTCTTAGTGTACAATTGACATTTGTCATTTTAAAAATGAATATAATGCTGGACCATTTAAAATTAACACCTGAAAAAAAAAATTTTGGGATGTATATTTGATGTATATTTTCGTTCACACACTTTTAATTTGAACTAAAAGTCTTAATGCTGATTTAAAATTATTAAGCATTGCTTTGTATATTTTAAATGCCTCGGAAATGTGATCATTCTTGTGTGAGCTAAACTTGTTTCTTTTGTAAAAGCCCTCCCTATTTACACTGAAAAATGTGTGATATAAATATGTGTAAAATATTAGTTGAAAAATATTTTTCTCACTATTGTATTGTCCCCCTCTTAGCTTTAGGTATTGTATTATTTATTTACTATTTTAAAATGTATTAATTTTATTAATTAATTACCCAGATCATCACATATTTATGATGTGGAGAGAGGAAGATAGTGTTTTCAGCTGCTAGCCTTTCTGAGATGTTTACTGTGTCTGCAGAGTCAAAAACAAAATTTGAAGAGCTTTATGAAAAGAGTTTGGGGCCAGAGACTAATAAACAACCCAAATCTTTATTTAGAAAGTGAATATGATTTTTTAGTGCTCAAACTGAGTACATATAAATTCAATAACAAAATAAAGATTACTGTAATTAACAAATGAAAACAATGTTAATAAAACCGTAATAAAAACAACAACATTGCAAAATACTATGTGTGAAAAAAAACAGTTCAAATGTTTAAGTGCACTTAAGGTTAACTGACACGGTGCATTATGAGAGGGCAGCTGAAAAGTCAATGTCAAATATTAGCTTTGCATATTTACATATGATTCTGTCGATCCATATTGAAAGCCATTTTGCTGTTTAGTTTGGCTTTTTGAACTTTCAAACAAAAAAAAAGAACAGCAATGTCTGTTGACAAAAGAAACCAAAAGCACCTCATATTCTATTCAATCAAACACATTTGCTCTTTCTCTGGCAGTGTGTCCATTCCTCTTGCACCTTAATCCAACATCTCGCCTATTATAAGAGTCTTTCAACAGTCCAAGTGCTTTTAGAAAAAATGGTACAGAACGACTAACACAAATCCTCAAACATAGCCTGTGACGTCATACCCGGCTGCTGTGTTCTGCCGAGCCGATTTCCTGGAATCCTGAGCTGGCATAGTGGAGTGGGTACTAGTGCTTGTAAGGCTGTTAAGGGTCTGGTTCTTGTTGGCAAGGTTGGGGTTTGTGGCTGGATGGTAGGGTATCAAATGGGACGGTCCACGCGGTCCGGTGCGGTCAGGGTAGGGGTAATGGCGTCTGGTTCCCCTGCTACCGTCCAAATCGTCACAACAGGATGCACTCAACAGCCCTCCACCTAGCATGGACAAGAGCGAAGAAGCCAAGCCCACATATAGGCAGTCACCTATCTCAAACTTTAGACTGGCTGGCATGTTCTGCATGTAGAAGGTCTGCACCACCTCATGGGTCTTCCAAGACACAGGGATCAACGACAAGAGCCCTGCCAGGAGGAAAAGGGAACCACCAACCCCAGCCACCTTGCTCTTGACTGAAGAGCCATCCATGCAGACGGTGCACTGCATGCCGACGGTGGATACCGTGCAGGCCATGACGGAAAAGATGGAGGAGATGACCATCATGGCTCTGGCTGCTTGTAGATCAGTGGTGAGCCCCAGAAGCGTGTTGTAGGTCTCACACTGGAAGGCTCCAGTGCTCTGGTAGACACACTCCATCCATAGACCTTTCATGCTGACTACCGCCGTCACGATGTTGGGACCAACGTGTGCGGACGTTGCCCAATATGGCAGAAGAGTGGCTACAAAGGTCCCAAGCATGCCAAAGAGGCCAAAAAAGAAACCCATCAACTCCAGCGCTGCTATCGCCATGTCGCCCACTGGATGAACGTGTTCTCCAAAATTAAAATAAAACTTCCGGTTGATTACTGTAAAGGAAAATAATAAACGCTTTAGCTAAATAAATCTATTCGTCTCAGTTGAAGCAGTCTGTTTGTGAAAAACGTGTGCTTAATTATAATGAATGTGCACTTGCCGTGTTAAAAGTATATTAAAAAAAAAAAACTGCTTACAGATTACATATTAATGAATAAAATGCCACTTAGGTGTACTTAAAGAGAGAACACTTTCATGACATTTGTACACTTAAGTACACTTTTAGAAAGTGCACTTTGTAATCATGTCAAATTTTAAAGTTTTACTTTAAGTACATTAAATGCACTGAATTGCAACATCATTACAAACGTGTAATTACAAATATGTTTGAATACATAAAACAGAAATGACATTAAAATACATTTTAGTTTACTATAAACTCTTGTCAGTACATTCGGCAGTACACGTTAACCATATGTGACCCTGGACCACAAAACCAGTCTTAAGTCGCTGGGGTATATTTGTAGCAATAGCCAAAAATACATTGTATGGGTCAAAATGATAGATTTTTCTTTTATGCCAAAAATCATTAGGATATTAAGTAAAGATCATGTTCCATGAAGATATTTAGTAAATTTCCTACTGTAAATATATTAAAACTTAATTGTTGATTAGTAATATGCATTGCTAAGAACTTAATTTGGACAACTTTAAAGGTGATTTTCTCAATATTTAGATTTTTTTGCATCCTCAGATTCCAGATTTTCAAGTAGGTGTATTTCGGCCAAATATTGTCCTATCATAACAAACCATATATCAATGGAAAGCTTCTTTATTCAACTTTCAGGTGATGTATAAATCTCAATTTCTAAAAATTGACCCTTATGACTGGTTTTGTGGTGGTCCAGGGTCACAATTTTTCAAAGAAAATAAATTATAAAATGATGTATAAAGGTGTATTTTAGTCCTACTTGTGTCAAAAAAGTTCGAATTTATATAAATGTATCAAACTACATTAGCTAATTTATATTCAATTCAAATTTAAGCATATTATTTTCAAAAAAGTACTCCTTTTTTAAAAAGTAAGCTAAATTATAATTCTTATTCACAAGAGTGTACTTACACTACATATGTTAATGGGTGAGATGTTTCCAGTAACGTTAGTTCTTGTGTTCCTACCATCTCTGTTGCTCTGTAGATATTGGGAGCTGCCCCTGTCCATGTACACATAGGCACCTCTAGAAAAGAGAAGTTAAAGATTTACTCGTTACTCACCCCAAAACTGACCTTTTCTGTGTTCATCCCAAAAACAAGGCCACTGTGGGAAAGGACAGCGAGTAAGTTAAGTGTTTTTAGTTTTTTTCCAGGAGTGTAAAAATGGCTCAGATGCTATTAGATGTTTTGTGAGTTATAACATTTAAATGTTATACTACAATGACACATTTTCATTATATATATTATATTGGATGTAATGTATTAAACATTTACATACACGGGTTAAAGCAAAACACAATCTTGAGCCTGAACTTTTTTCCGGGGGGGGCAGCATGCAATGACTGTGGCAACTTTAACATTTGAAAGGATACTATGGCAAAGTTATTGCTTTCCTTATTCAATCTGATTTTTTTTTCATGAATATATAGTTGACCTGAAGAATGAAAGCTATTTCATACTCTGAAAATTAAGAGCTATATCACTGCTTATCGACACTAGGGTTGTGACAATACACTTAGCTCATGAGATGAGACAAAATACAGATACTTGGTTCACTAGAATGAGACAATATTTTAATACTATTTTTAAGAAATTTTCAATGACAAAATATTTGTCTTTTAATTACAAAAAGTAAAACAATGCAGTTGTATTTTGAAATATTTTAACTAATCTAGGGCTGTAACTAATGATTATTTTGGTATTCAAGTAATCTACCGATTATTTTGACAACTGAGCATGCTGATATTTTTAGTAACAAACAGGCCTCAGTGAAAACCAGGCTTTAGTATGACTATTTATGTATAAACTAATGATGAGGCAATAATAATTGGCTCAAATAAAATATCAAAACCAAGTAATTACATGGTTTTACTGAACAACACTGTTAAAATACATAATGTAATATGCCTATACATAATATGAACATAACCAACTTAAGTACATAATGTATTAAAACAAATACCCGCAGAGGGCGCCAAGCGTGATTAAACGATGTTTAAATCCATTTAATTGTAATATTTGGCCAACTCATAAACTTTTATTTTGAAATCGCGATACAATAAATGGCATATTTAGAAATAGGTTGATGTATTCTCCTTTGTTGGCAAAGGTTTAAATGATTTATGTTACAAATCTAGTGAGATAATGCACAGTTTTCCCAGATGAACGTTAAGCAATTCAAATTCACAGTATATGCAGAGGAAGAGTTTAGCCCCTTTCACACACACAGTCTTAACTGGTAAATTACCCGTAAATTACCATTAAGAGATCATGTGTGAACAGGACCTTTTCAAAAATCCCGGTAAATTTGTTCTGGCAATCATATCGTTCTTATGGAGATGACTTGATTACTCTGAGCTGTTTACAAAGCTCCGCTGCTTTTTAATTCGTTTTTCTATATAATTATACGCACTAGATGGACATCTTTGTCCATTGCGCCTCGCAGCTTTTCCATTCATCATGCCTGGGCCTCTGCAATTGGATACTACAGTATTATGCGCGTAAACGGCATTTATGGATTTAATTTCCTGATAAAATATACATAATTGTAAAGATGAGACTTTGTTTCTTATCAAAAAGAACAAAACACAAACCTTACTATTACAGAATGTAATGTATAGTAATAATGTATAGTGAAGATTTATTCACGGCTATGAACTGAAACGGATTAAGTTCCGCACGTGCAGTGGTTAAAATTACACTGTATTTGTTCGGTACAATTTTCGGTACGAATAAGTGTACCATTACACCCCTAGAAAACATTTAAAACACCAAAACTGCACTTACCTGAATAAGAATGTGTATGGGCAAAGGCTGTTGTTGTAAACAGGGAGCTTTTTCATCATCTTCTTCGTTTTTAACGGCGATTGAAAGAGGAAGCAGAGCGGGAAATAACGGATATATTTTCAACATTTCAGTAATCCACCAATAGGAATAAGGGAAGACACAAAGCAACCAATAGCATTGTTGAATGGGCTGAGATGTGCACTGCGACTAACCTGCCAGCAGTTTATATGTGTTTTTCCAAATAAAAGCCAAATGTTAACCATAAGTTAACATATTCCATGGTGTGCCATAGCCAAGCCACATATGGCTCTCAGTTGTGTGCTATCATCTGGACCATATACCTCAAAAAAATTGTCATCCAAAGAAAATTCCCTCCAATTCTAAATCCATGGCAAAACATATACGGTTAAAGTTTGGCCCATATGTGCTCAGCCATGCCATACCTAGGCCAAATGTGACAGCTATCAGCCACATTTGGCCCAAACGTTCTTGCTATCTGGGTTGCTGTAAAGAAGAGTTTGATTTAGTCTGATTTGCTCTGAAAACATTTGTAACCTATTTAATAGACAACAAACAATTACACATTAATATGTAGAAATTGCAGTATAACAAACCTGGTTAGCTGGTTAGATATTTCAAGTCAACAAAAAGTGTGTCCTTTTGCAGAAATATCTCATCACAGAATAGTGCGTGTGTGTGTGTGTGTACAGATACAGTTTGACCCGGTTTCTGACTCGATCTCAGTTAAATCACCTCACTGTAATGAGATTATACCAATAATCCAGCCACTTACTGGAAGGGTCAACCATGAACCAGCAAAAACAATAGATTAATGTGACAAGGACATGCTTGTCCACTTATGCCACCAAAATTACTCTGCACATTATAACTTTGTAGCTTTAATTTATAATGTTTTCAGGTTGTAGGTTCCAAATTGCACTAAAAGTAAAATAAACTATTGATATACTGATTTCATAGTTATTCTACAATATATCTGTAAAATCATCTATAAATCGAATAAAATAACTTTTTAACAATATTATTCAACTTTGCTAAATGTTATTAAAATGATTAATGATTGATGAAATAAGACTGATATTTACACAGGCATCTACACTGGGTCACAGTGAGGTCTCTCAGGTCAGGGGTGAGATGTGTAGGTGCTGTAGTGGGAACGTTGATACTGTGTTTGGACCCGGAGGATGAGGTGCCAGTCCAGAGGGACAGCAGAGAGCGTGAGAGGAGTGTATTTACAGAAGTGCCATCCACACACACCTCCACAAATGAGCTCAGAGGTGTGGAGATACACACAATGCAGGATAGTCTGAGTCTGAACGTTTATTCCCAAATCAACACCTATGAATTTTGACTCGTATGACCTGAAGCTAGAGATAAACGCACTGAATAATGAGTTACAGTATGCTATTTTATAAAATGCATTGGTAGGAGGAAACTAGATATAAATATCGGGGGGGGGAACTGAAACAAACTTGTAAAAATTAATCAAAAATGACTTAAGACGACTTTTTCTAAAATTGCACAGGAAATGAGAGAGTATATCAGAAATTAAAAGTCAGTCTTATTTATAAGATATCAAACATTAAAACATATCATACAGCATATTAGCCAGTTTTCAGAGATGTCCCATCCCATCACCTTGTTGTTCTCACCACATCACTGTTGAACTCATTTGTGGAGGTGTGTGTGGATGACACCAGTCCTCACACCTTCATAGACACACTTCTCTCACCCTCACTTCTCTTCTGTTCTTTCCATGCTGACACTATAACTGACATGTACCAGGTTCCCACAACAGCACCTGCACGCTTCATCTCTGAACTAGACACACATTGACCCCACCATGACCTCATGTACATTTATCATATTATGTATATTTTTTTTATATCTGATCACCACAAAACTATCAGTATTACTCATACTGAACAAACCACTAACTGAGAAATTCATGAACTCTACACTGTTTGTGCTATGGACGCTGGATGAAGCTTCAAATAACAAAGATCAGAAAATTCATCCAAATTTAAATGAGTCAAAAACAAATATGAATTGAGAATTCATGGTTATGCTGTTAGTTTAGTGGTTATCCTCTGGTTTTGCCTGCCTTATCACATTTAATCTTCCTTTGATGTTAACAAAATATGCATAGGAAAGTTTTTCTCTGCCCTTTAGGTATAGATAGATAGGTATAGGTATAGGAGCCAGAGACTGACAGATAGATAGATAGATAGACAGACAGACAGACAGACAGATAGATAGATCGATCGACAGACAGATAGATAGACAGACAGACAGAGACTGACAGATAGATTGATCGATAGATCGATAGATAGATAGATAGATAGACAGATAGACAGACAGACAGACAGACAGA
>NW_015555817.1:289495-343380 GCF_001515605.1 Sinocyclocheilus anshuiensis
GACAGACAGACAGAGCTGATAGATAGATAGATGACAGACAGACAGACAGACAGAGATGATAGATAGATAGATAGACAGACAGACAGACAGATAGATAGATAGATAGATAGATAGATAGATAGATAGATAGATAGATAGATAGATAGATAGATAGATAGATAGATAGATAGATAGATAGATAGATAGATAGATAGATAGATAGATAGATAGATAGATAGATGACAGACAGACAGAGATGATAGATAGATAGATAGACAGACAGACAGACAGATAGATAGATAGATAGATAGATAGATAGACAGACAGACAGAGACTGGCAGACAGATAGATAGATAGATGACAGACAGACAGACAGACAGAGACTGGCAGACAGATAGATAGATAGATAGATAGATAGACAGACAGACAGACAGATAGACAGATAGACAGACAGACAGACAGACAGAAGATAGATAGATAGATAGATAGATAGATAGATAGATAGATCATTTTTTTAGTCTTCAGTGACACACGATCCTTCAGAACTCTTTCTAATATGCTGATTTGGTACTTAAGAAATGTTTCTTATTATCAATGTTGAAAAGAGCTGTGCTGATTCATATTTCTGAGGAAACCATAATTCATTTGTTTCAAGATTATTGGATTAATAGAAAGCTCAAAAGAACAGCATTTATTTGAAATAGAGATCTATTGTGACATTTTAAACGTCTTTACAGTCAGTTTTGATCAATGTAATGCACCTTTTCTGAATAAAAGTATTCATTTATAATATTAATTAATTATATATTTTAAAACTTTTTTCTAGCAAATTTTTCCCCTTAGAACAGACCTGTAAACTTCCATTTGAGAACCACAAATTGCCCCTTTATCAATTAATTGCACTCTGTTGCTAAACACTAATTAATAAGCATTTTTTTTCCTTATGTAGGCATTTGCCAGGTCTTAGCACCCTATTACTCAAGAGCACAACCTAATCCTGAAAACTCTGTTGATTGTGTTCTTTATCTAAACTATGTCTTTGACCTCAAATACTGGTCACGAAAACTTTCATGGCTATGTGTATAACAGAAAAACGGTTGAAACAAAGGGTGCTGGAATGTGTACATCTGAGGTCAGCATCCAGGTCAAGAGTATGTAGGTGCTGATGTGGGAATGGCCGCCCTGGCTCCGTGTCTTGACCTGGCCATGTGTGTCGGAGCAGAGAGTGAGCAGAATGGCCATGATCTGTAGTGTGAAGGCTGGTGTCACCTCAACACCTCCTTAGATAAGATGAGAGGTGTTAGAAGCACATGAGTGAACAGGGTCACTAGACGGTCGTTGCTTAAAGCAATGTTGGTCAATGTTGGTTAACGGTTTACACAGTGATAGAAATCATCAATATTAATGCAATCATGATATCACACTTAAGTTTACTTTGCTCTACACCACATATGGCAGAATATACCGTATATATTTTTTGTGGCCAAAATACATTTGAAATATCCTAAACATATGTCGCAAACAGTGATGCTCAATGAAATATATTTTTGAAATAGTTTCAACCATCATTTACGAAAATATATTTCTAAATGTATTTTTTTAAATATTGTATTTTGATTAATGTATTTTCTACATTTATGCTTAATATTTAAATATATATTTAAAATATATTTTCAAAAATATAAAATAAAAAAAATGTATCTTTCTCTGTTATTTCTTAGCCGAGGCAGAAGCATCAATTGATTCAAATCTATTACCATTTTTACACTGCGTTTCAGCGCTTTACTGGTGAGCAATTTATTAATAATATTACACTCAAAAATAAAGGTTCCAAAAGAAGGCTTTCACACTGATGCCACAGAAGAAGCTTTTTTGCTCCCAAAGAACCTTTCAGTAAGGAGTCCTGGAACAATTTTTTTCCTAGTGTGAAGAACATTTTTTGTAAAGAACCTTTTTCCACAATAAAAAACATCAACATTTTGTCCAATGAAAAAGATCCATGGATGTTAAAGTTTCTTCAGGGAACCACGGATATCAATAAAGAACCTGTATTTTTAAGAAAGAAATTTCTCAATTAATTACTCTAAAATAGCTAATGATAATTTGATAATTAATTTCATTATTGATTAGCTCGGTTTATGTGATATTGCATGGACCATCTTCATCAGTGATGTAACTTTATCTATCTATCCATCCATCCATCCATCCATCCATGGGTGTACTGTATATCTGTATCTATATTTAAATTTTGAGAAATAGTGATAAAAATTATGCTAATATGTTATCATAACACTATTTTCTCTGAAATTGTTTAACTATAAAACAATAATTATATGGTAACACTTTAGTTTAGGGACCAGTTCTCACTTTTAACTATTAGCATGCATATTACTAGCATTTCGACTGTTTATTAGTAAGCTATTTATAAAGCGCGTATTAATGCCTTATTCTGCGTGACCATATTTTACATCCCTCTTACCCCATACCTAAAACTACAACTACCTTAATAACTATTAATAAGCAGCAAATTAGGAGTTTATTGAGCCAAAAGTCGTAGTTATTAATAGTGAGAATTGCTCCCCAATTATACTTATAATTTTTTATATTTATTCTATACAATAAATTCGGTTTGACACAGTCTGCCATGCTTCTAAACTACTCTGGGTTAAAGCAGGGTCGGTGTTTATTTGTGTGTAGGTGCGGATGTGGGAACAGTGATGCAGGTTCTGTGTATAACTGGGTGCCAGTGGAGAGAGCAGAGCAGAAGAGAGGGTGAGAGAAGTGTGCTCATGAGGTGTCATCCACACACCGCCTCAGATGAGAGCAGAGGTGTGATGCTTGTGTAGACGTGAGAGTGACTGGGTCACTGGAATGAACATCGCTGGACACTCTGACCCTGAGAAAAGGTCTGCCTTATAATGGAAGATCATAAACATTTCATTTTTCAATGGCTACTTGTCATGATAATAATGTGATTGACTTTTGTCAGGGTTGCACTATGTTTAAGTTTTGACAAGAGTGAAAATGAGGCTGAGAGTGATAAGAGTACGGTGTATTCGATGGATTTGTACTGTAGTTCATTAACATGCCAATTGTTTATCTGAGAAATCATCTTCCCAGAGAAACTTTCAGTAGACAAACTCTCCATGAAACAGTTTTGAAAGTTGTGAGTTTTGAAAATGATGTGATCTAACTTTACACAGTATGTACTATTGTGAAGTCTGTAGTCTATCCCTCACAGCCTGGTTTTCATTAACATAAAGTTCAATATGGCATCTGCCCTGACTAAAGTCTATGATAATCTAATAATGTCATCCAGGTTCTGAATCAAATATGCAATTTCTCTGAAATGTTTCATTTATAATGACTTTTTGCACACAAAAGAAGAATAACATTCATTCATCATTTATTCACCACAATCATCCCCATAATTATCACTATTTTGTTCTTTCTGTGGAACACAAAAATAAATGTTCTTGCTGCTCTTTCTCATACAATGAACATATATTGTAACCATTTGAAAAAAAGTATTATAAAACTACCATAAATGTAATCCATATAACTTGCTTGATATATTCCAAAACCCCTGAAGGTTTTTGTGAGGAACACACAGAATTTCCGGTTAACTCTTAACCTCTTTATTGTGGCTTTAAAGTTAAAACTATTATGACACACATAAAACTAGTGATCTTTGATGTCATTGATGGCACCATGTGTGAATATCTGTAGTCACCAGATTCTTGAGTGAACCATTAGCCTCACTGCAGATGGCTAAAAACATAAATAAATAAAAACTATAAATCATAAAATAATCATTGCAAACATTAACTGACAAAAAACTAAATTAACATAAAACATTAGGTTGAATTATTGTGTTCATATGGTTCAAAAGGATCCTAAAAACAAAGGATTTCAACAGTCTTAGTTAATCATTTTGAGCAGACTGCCCCCTATTGGAGGTTTTTCTAATAACATTAACTTCATTCACTACGTTAAAGGGATAGTTAACCCAAAAATGAAAATTTGATGTTTATCTGCTTACCCCCAGGGCATCCAAGATGTAGGTGACTTTGTTTCTTCAGTAGAACACATTTGATGATTTTTTGGGTGAACTATCCCTTTAACTTTCATTCAGCTTCAGGGCTCCGTCATTCTGTTCCTGATTGCATGATGAATGTGCATCAGTGAGGTTCAGAGTTGAGAAGTGAGAATGTTGGTGCTGATGTGGGAACACTGATGCCGGTCCTGGAACATGGACGGAGCAGAAGAGAGGGTGAGAGAAGTGTGCTCATGAGGTGTCATCCACACACCGCCTCAGATGAGAGCAGTGTAGTAGTGTGATGCTTGTGTAGACGTGAGAATGACTGGGTCACTGGAATGAACATCGCTGGACACTCTGACCCTGAGAAAAGGTCAGCTGTACCATGAGATATTTCATAGCATTGTTTTAAAAATGCTAATGCTAGTTTTATTTTGAGTTTTCTGAATTTTGGCATTTATGTTGATTCAGTTAAACAGACCCATTCAATTTTGTTTAATTAAGAGTGAAAAGCTAATTTACCTACTTTTATTCACAGGATGTTGATAACATTTGTTAAACATTCTAAATTGCACTTTTTCACTTCACTAGTCAGATGACAGGAGACATGCATCAGTAGGTAAGGAAACCACTCTAGTTCATTCGTCGGGGTCAAGAGTCAATAGGTCTATTTAACTTATGGGCAACTAAACTAATCTGAAATGCTTATAGTTGCACTAAAAATGTAGTTTTACTGTAATAAAAAAGTTTTAATTGACAATGCATCTAAAGAATCTTCTGTAATAATAATGCTATTGGCTCTTGACTGGTTTACAGTGAGGAATGTTGGCCCTTTTAGAGGGCCGATGAGGGTCTGTAGCTTTAAGAAAAGCAATCAACACAGATTGCTTAAGCACTGTATTTAATGCAATAGTTTAAGGTTTGAAACTGACAATGTTGTGAACACTGAAGTAATACTGCATCAGTCAAGCAACTATTTAAATATAAAAAGGCAAGTGAAATATTTAAAAAAGAAGACATTCTTTGATTTATATAATTTTGTACATTCAAGTAATTTGTTTTTCATTTATTTTTTTACTTTTATGTATAAAGAATCAAAAATGTAAAAGGAAGACATACAAATGCATACAAACATATTTTCCAGTTATTTCCTCATAGTTTAAAATAAGTTTCACCATTATTCAATTCAAAAAGTGAAATATTTCAAAAGGAGGCACTGCAAAAGCAGTGTGTTTTTTTAGTAAATCTGAGATGTGTGAAATCGGTTAACATTTAAATAAGCCATGGAATTTCCTCTGAAATAATCCATTACGTGTATTTTGGAATTTACCAGTGCTGTGATCTAAATGATTAAGTCAATCTCGGCTTGAGGGAAAGGTTATGTGCCGGTCACTACATTATTAAAATATTTTTAAAACATATAACTTCATCAGACCAATACTTTTTAACCCAGTTTGTTAGCGAGCTAGACGCTAACTTTTAAATAAACAGTTTAAACTGACACTTTAGTGTCATGTATTAGTCACATATCAATTCATATCTTTCATAAAAAAGAAAGACAAAAGAAATGTATTTGACTCTGCAGTACTTAATTACAAGAACAAGACAAAACAACAAATCAGAGATCTTCACTTTTGTTGAATTCTTGGGGAGAACTGATATACACTGCGTGCTCTAACTAGTCCAATTCTTGTTATTTTAAATTAAAGATTCGTGTTGACTTGCTTAAAAAAAGCACACACTGGTCAGGCTTGGGGAGCAGTGGGCTGGTGATTACTGACATTCCTGACCATGGGGGAGAAGATTTTTTAAGAGCGTTAGTGGCAGGGGGTTTCCAAGACTCTGAGATCAGCAAATGTTAAAACAGACTGGGACTAGACAGACCCCCATAAGCCAGAACACTCCCAAATGAACAGAATAAACAACATACCTATCTCTTATTGTCACCCTCGCTGTCTGCTGCTCTGTGCTTTAGTTTCTTAGGATCTATCTATCTATCTATCTATCTATCTATCTATCTGTATGCTTTGATCCTTTAAATTACTTTAATTGCTGTAATCTGTGGCCTATTAGACTCGTTTAATTTACATAGGCCTATCTCGTGACTTTGAGGAAATTAACTTTTTAACTGCAAATTAACTGCAAGTTTGTCCGTCACATCGTTTTCTAACTAGATTAAAGTGAACGAAAACACAACCGTTAATTAATTCATTGCATTATCTTTTATCTCAACTGTATGTTTAAGCAATTGCTCGCCGCTATCTTGAGTTGTCCATTTGTGCCTTTTGCCTGTGTCTGCTGCTCTGTGCTTTATTTAGTTTCTTAGGATCTATCTATCTATCTATCTATCTATCTATCTGTATGCTTTGATCCTTTAAATTACTTTAATTGCTGTAATCTGTGGCCTATTAGACTCGTTTAATTTACATAGGCCTATCTCGTGACTTTGAGGAAATTAACTTTTTAACTGCAAATTAACTGCAAGTTTGTCCGTCACATCGTTTTCTAACTAGATTAAAGTGAACGAAAACACAACCGTTAATTAATTCATTGCATTATCTTTTATCTCAACTGTATGTTTAAGCAATTGCTCGCCGCTATCTTGAGTTGTCCATTTGTGCCTTTTGCCTGACGCGGGTCAGTTTGCTGGCCCTATAGGAGGTCGGAGTGACGCAGTCTAGCAAATTTGCTCCTCCAAATGGAGCGTCGAAGTCCATCAAGCCCCCATTAGGACCTCATTAAATTCGCTTAGTGAGATATTTTGCACCCTTCAACGGGCTGAAGTGTGAACGCGTGCTTTTAGACAAACAGCGCGAGACGCGCTCGAACTGACCGCGGATCGGCTTTAGTTCTTCAGCGTTTGGTGACTCCTGCAAGTGTTTAAGTTAACAGCTGTTTTCAGATCAGTTTTAGAAGGCAATAATTAAAGGAGCCACAGACAGCAGAGACGGCTCATCAGAAAATCTAAATAAAAGTAGGGGTATACGTCATTCAAAGAAAATCCAGTTTTATACAACTGTTTTATACAATCTTAAGCTAAAGAATAAAATGCCTATAGGTCTGTGTTGGGTAGTTATGCCTTTAAAAGAAGAGGGTTTACAATTAGCCCCTGCTAGCCTACTACATGATGTTATTATATTATAGCCTAGCCTTAAAAAAAAAAGAGTTTAGAATTGAGAGAATAAAGAATTTCTACAGTCGGTTGCTGTACAAAATCAAAAACGGGTAATAAATAAACGGGTAAAAGTACTACAATTCAATAAGATGACGTCAGTAGTGTTTTTATTGATGCGTTTTATTTACATTATTTCATCATTTTAACAAGAACACAGGGGACAGAACTTAAAATCTAAAATAAATAAATAAAATAATATATAGGCTAAGCCTACAGAGAATTCATACGAACGTTGTATAGATAAGTATAAGAATATAGGGCACACGTTTTGGGTTTTATGTATGGTTTGATCACGCCTGCGTAGTCCTAAACCTTATAACTAACTAGCCTAGCCTATATTATATATGGCTCCACTCCTGTGCCGACCCCCGTCGTCTTTCTCGCAGATGGTGTGTAAGTTTGCCCCTCCATGTTGTTGCAATAACCTCACGGTACCAGATTTCTCACCCTCACGCAGGGGCGCACTGTTTATACAACTGGAGAAGTCTTCACACCAAAATGTCCATAGCAGTCTCTATCCCAATGATTTGGCAGACAGCACCAAACCCCCTCTTAAAACAACCTCGGATCATTTGGCATCGGCACCATCGTCCAGCCCCGCCCCTGCAGCTCCAGCTCCATAAAAACCCCGAGAGCGACTCTTCTTCATTCATTCGCTTCCCTGCGGAGGATAACAACACATCCAAGGCGTCCATCTCTCAGAGATCTTTCAAAACAGGACTATTTGGGAATTATCGCCCAGCAAAAAAGTGAAAAAGAAATGAATTCTGTGTGCATTGCAGCTCCTGTTTCCAATACAATGAACACTGACATCCAGCAGTCTAGCAGGTGAGCATTCTATTCTATTCTATATTCTATTCTATTCTATTCTATTCTTTATTTAGAGGTTACCTGTTAGATGCACATCTAAAATATTACTCTCATTCGATCCACAGCCCAGCTTGCCTGTGGAGACCATGGCTCATGACAAGAAAGGATGCACAAACTGAATGCCAGAGAACCAAGTTGGCTTGTGTAAGTTTTTTTCCACCACTGCAATTCTAATATTTCAATAGAATGTCCATCTGTAGGCTATAGGAATGTTATTAAGCTCAGAAAACACATGGTACCGTTACGCTGCGGGTTAATTCAACTTTACAGCACAGAAGATTTCAATTGTTTGTATGGCATACAGTTTTTTTAGAGCAGCAGGTAGCTTTAAGGTGACAGACAGGCATGTGGTGAGCATTAGGCTGCAGATTGTGTGACTGTGGAGGTGTTTCATTGACACCAAGCCATTCAGTGACGCAAAGGCAAACTGAGCAGCTCTAGCGCTGAGACACTTAGCCATATGGCACCACTGTCTGAGTGTGAACACTGAGTCTGTGCCCAGAGACGAGGTGTAGGGGAAAACAGCTCCCAGAGAGCAAGCGATCGCTTGCCAAGATTTAAGCAGACACCTCTAGGTTTGGGAAAGGGAGTTGGAGCCAGGTTCCCACAAACACTTTAGTCTGACACCCTCCATGTCACAGCTTTTGCATCCTGCCCAGGGTGTTTTACACCCACGAAGCTGGCAGTGATATCACCTCATAAACACTGGACAGGAAGCATTGTTTGAGCTGTATTTCGTGCATGTGGTCTTACACGTCTTTTCTCACTCTTTCCAGCCTTATTCCAGGCCAGAAATGCCCAGTAACACTACAACAGATGGCAAAATGCAGTCCTTCCAGCACCCTGTCAGGTCAGTGAGCATTTAATTTTGCTTGAGCAATGGTTTTGTTTTATAACATGCTTTTATTTTGGCTCTAAAACCCAAATAAGGCTTATTTTACCATGCTAAAAAGTGCATTTCTGTGCTCTGTTTGCGTAGTTTGTATTTACCCATTTATTTCTTCATACTTTAGGCTGTATTGGCCCAGATCGAAATCCTACGACTACCTCTTCAGCGATGGCGAGGCCCTGCTCAGAAATTTCCCAGCGCAGGCCACCATAAACTTCTACGATGAGTCAGACAGCGAGGAAGAGGAGGACAGCTGTGATGAAGATGACGACAGCGACGCTGAGGAGTGTCTTAAACTTAACAGTCACTTCACCAGTTACAACTGAATGTTCATCCTCACCCGTCTTTGCAACAGTGACCTTACGCTGAGGAAAAGATCATAAATTTAACATCAACACTGGATAATGCCACATCGCGCTCTATTAGAGAAGTCGTGCCATCAATAATTCAGTGCATGGACATGGTGTTTCTTATGAGCATCTAGAGCACACAACCAGAGTGATTTTACTGATTGTTTTATGCAGGAAACATCAATTACATGAATGCAGATTTAGATATGTCTTGCATAAAAGTAATTCAGATGCAATCCCACATTGGGAAATGTTGTTTCAGAGTGATCTCAGGGTTCTTACCTTCTTTTGTATATAAAATTCTATTTGTATTCTATTACCCATCCCTAAATTAATAATATGATTTATGTACATTTTATGTATATATGTATTTATGGCATATTTTTCTACTTTTGTACTTTTGATTTCAAATAAAAATCTATATTTAAATGAGTGCAAACCTTGTCTGTTTGGGATTTGTGCTTCTGATAAGTCTCTTTTTTTAACTCACTTGAGTCCTTTGATGTTTTCTGAGCCTATCTGATGACTAGGAGGGGCTCTGCTGTTTGTCCAGGTTTCAAACAAAAGAGCTTTGATAAAGAAAGGACACTCTACTATGACAATGTCCCCTTAAGAATGTTGGACTTTCTGTTAAAGTCACAGGTCAGCAGAGACCTGACTTGATAGCTTTGCTACTTCTATGAATATATATAGGAGAAAAGGCAGTATCTTATTGGAGGGCATTGAAGTGGTTACCAATGGGCCAGAAAAAGATCAGAACAGTTAGAACATTTTGGCTATGGAAAGCCTCTAACACTTCTAAGATATATGTTTGTTCAGTATATAAAGTCCATAAAAGTGTTATAGTATACTGCAAACCCTTGAGAAAAAGAATGACATTTTAGCATATTTTAAAAAATGAGCACTTATTACAGAAATAATAGTACATCTTTAAATGCATTTTCATAATGTACTGCTGAATGTACTAACAAGCATACTTTCATGTTATTTTTGATTGAAATTTGTATGTCATGTATTTAAATATATTTGTAATTACACATTTAATGAAGTTGCAGTTTAGTACATTTAAAATGCATTAAATTTGAGTTAACCTTTATTAACTGTAAGTACTTTATAAGTGCTTTAGTTTTTTTAGTTAACATAAAAAAAATTAAGCATGACAAAAGATTATTAAAACATAGTAATTAAATAATTTTCACTTTCTAAAAGTGTACTTAAGTGTGTTAAGAAATATAGGGTTATACTTTAAGGTGTCCTTGTTACAGTGTAATTATACATTTAAGTACTGAGTAATATTAATTAACTACTTACTATGGGTTTAGGGTTAGGATTAGGGCTTGGCTTAGCATGTAATTATGCATAATGTTTTGTTATTATAATAGTAATTACTTGTAACATGTGTAACAAGGACACCTTAAAATAAACCGTTACTAAATATACTAATGAAAGTGTCCTCTTTTTAAGTACACTTGTGACCTTTTATTTAATTAATTTCATATTATCTGCAAAAACTGTTTTTTTTTCTTCTTAAATATACTTTTACAATTTCATGTACACAAGTGTGCATTTAATACACTTATGTGCACTTATTTTTCACAAGGGAAAGTGACTTTAAAACTGAGAAACACATTACAGCATAACAGGAGTTACATCAGGGGTTTTCAACAGGGGGTCTGTGACCCCTAGAGGGACTATGGTGGTACTGCAGGGTGCCTATGGCTTATTGTTTGACCTCAAACTAGTTTTGTGGGGGAAAAATGTAAAATAATAAAATAACAATGCCAGAGAAATTAGCTTCAGTACGCAATTTGCTATGTCTAATTTATCCAACATGTTTTATTTACTAGAAATTTCTGTTAACGTAGGCCAGTATTAAGACATTTAGGATGGTACAGCTTAATTTGGTTGTTACATTTAAATGTGAGTTTAAAGGTCGTTTTGCAACCTTGTGGCTTACTGATATTTCAAAAATCACACCGTTCCATCACGAGCGGCAAGGCAGAGTTAAAAAGGAGCGGTTCAGCATTGTGGGTAATGCTGTCTTTTAACTCAAGGCGTGGCATCGAGAGAGACCCCTGACTCTATGCTGACTCTATCATCCTCTTTCTCAAATTAAAATGTCACTTGATGGCACTCCGCGTCCATAACGATACGAATAAAACATTAATGTCTGGGCATAAACATGCAAGGGTTTCTAGAAACTGTGTCGGAGAAGCGTATAGCGTGTGCAGACTGAGACTACACTACCCAGTTTATTTTTCCCCATTCCCCAAGAAGTATGACTTTGCGTGTACGAAATCAACCGTAAAATTTCATTGGACAATCAGGGGGAATCCGTGACTCCTATTGGTCCATCCGCATGTCAATCAAACGGCATCCGTGACTCATGTGGGTGCTCCCTAGCTGGAAACAGGGATGGAATGGACTAGCAATTGCAACAGCCTGGAAGGTAGGCTTTATTATTATGTTGCATCTTCCTCTGAGTTACAAATGTATACATTGTTTTGTTTTGTTCCATGGCAACTAAAAATTTCGCTGCCTTTATAAATACACATCTTTAATCCCACTGAGAGCCCGTCTAAGGACTACTGTCAGCTACTATAGTCAAACTGAATTGGTCTCTTATTAATATTTTATTCGCTTTTAAGAATGGCCGTAGGTAATGTAACTACATTAAATAGTTTTGTCAATATTTTCTAAAAACACTTGCACTTAGACGAAAATCTATTTTGTATCTAGAATTTCAAGTATGCTTTGTATGTCTTATTTTTCTTACTCGTGTTATCTCCGTTATTTTTTATTCGATGCGGTTTTTAGACATTAATAAACGTGAAATTGCGTTGGGGTGGCATTTTTCGTGTGCGATAAAGCGATAGTAACTCGCGAATTAAATTAATTCGTTAAGGAGTGAGCTCGAGTGATATAAATTTAGCTCGCGCATCTCTCTTAGCTACCCTCTCCGTTACTATGGGAACCTCGTCCCCCGCCCCTCCTCCCTCCCCCATCAGCATTATCTTAGAAGGGCAAGAGATTATATAGATTTATATAGTAAAGATATCAGCTTCGTGACAGCAGTTTTTTTCTGTTTGTTATATTTTAGAATATGCCAATTAGAATATTTACCAGAATATTTAGTATGTCAGTGGCCTGGAGTTCATATCTGATTCTCACAGTTGATTTGTTGTTTTGTCTGTCATTTGATAAAAACAAATGGCCATAATTATGATGAATAACAGCAAGTGTGCACATAAGAGAACTTTTTCCAACCCTTTAAATGCATCTTTTCTTCTCCCCAGGTCAAAATAATTCAGATTGAGTTCTCTTGTTGTAGTATGGCAGCAGGTAAGGACCAGTTTTCAACAACTTCATCTTAAAATGTTGATGTTGGAATAGGGTCCATTCATATTTCTGTCTGATCTAAAAATCGTGCAGTAGTTCTTGGCACACCTTGTTAAATGACATAAAACCTTGAAGTAATAGAAGATGTGTCAAAGCTCTTTGGGTTCTTTGAGCCCTTCTTGAGATGTGCTGCACTCATTTCAGCATTGAAATAGCCCGTACTGATCATTTATGAAATAGATTTTATACTCTGCATGAAATGAAAATTGATTTTCTAAATGTACGTTATAGGTCTTGTGAAATTTTTCTGTGAATATGCTTTATTTTTTTTATTGTTTTGACTTCAATGTAATGCAGAGCGATAAATGGATGGAAAATGATTATCAGAATTTAAAAAAAAAAGATTTTTCTATCATTTTTGAGTATATGACTGGCAAACATACGTATATTACTCACAGGAACAAACAGAGAAACACCTTTGCCCCCAATAAAACATACCGATGTCTTCCGATCTCTCAGCGTTCCTAGATGGCAAGGACGCAAACTCTCTCCTCAAACGTTTTCCACGGGCTAATGGCTTCCTGGAGGAGTTCCGGCCGGGCAACATTGAGAGGGAGTGTGCCGAGGAGAGCTGCAGCTTTGAGGAGGCCAATGAAGTGTTTGAAAATAAGGAGCGAACGGTAAATCCTGTCTTCATCGGCCAAAGATGTTTGTTTTTTGTTTGCGGATGCAATTTAATATTAAAGGGGTCATGACATGAATTTTTTATTATTTTAATATGTTCCTTGAGGTTTACTTACAATGTTAATGAAGTTTTTTGCACAAATAAATATGTGGAAAAATAATTATTTTCAACCCTCATTCTGAAACTCTCTCTGAAACAACCTGTTTTTAAGGGGCGGGTCCTTTAAGGCATCTCAGTAATCGGCCACCGTTACAATTAGCTAACGTCATCGCATAGGAAACAGTATCAACGCCACCTCGCTATTGCAGGTGTGTTATGACAACATGATCAAAATAAAACAGTAATTTCCAGACAAAGCATAATGAAATCATTTACTTATGGTTTGTGATGCAGCTGCAGTCAGATATAGTACCGCTTCATCTTTCAACAAATGTTTGGTTGTGAACTCTCCATGACACTGTGCCTCGTTTACAAAACAAAATGTTCCGATCAATCCTCGAAAGAAAAAAAAAAACGATCCGTGCGTCACACGGATACACTGTTTCCGTTTAGATCAGATCACAACAACGTAGGAAACAGATCCGGCATGACGCAGCTGACACAGAACAGCATACGTTGTTTACGTCCAGCGGATATTCTCCAAAATGGCGCTACAAGGTGATGCGGAGGAGACTAATTGTTGAATAAAGTCGATTTTTTTTTTCTTTTGCGCACAAAAAGTATTCTCGCAGCTTCGTATAATTGCGGATGAACCGCTGATGTCACATGGATTATTTTACAGATCTCCTTGCTACGTCTCTGGACTTGGGAACATTTCAGTTGCGTTGCTGTCTATGCAGGGTCTGACAGCTCTCAGATTCCATCAAAAATATCTTAATTTGTGTTCCGAAGATGAATGAAGGTCTTACGGGTTTGAAACATGAGGGTGAGTAATTAATGAGAGAATTTTCATTTTTGGGTGAACTAACCCTTTAAGTGTCAAGCCGTTAAGTGACTGAACACCAGTGGGCGGGGCCTATGGTGAGAAGATGACAATTCGTCGATGCCTTGTGTTTATGCGAACGACTGCGCCCAGGTGACGTCATCTTGCCCCTTGAATCCAAAACGGGCTGTTTTTGGAGCTTGATTAAATAAATGCTTTGTTTACAATGAGGAGGACATTTTAAGCTATGGAACTTGGAAGATGTTTTAATGGTACAAAGACCTCTTATTTTCTAAAAGATCAAGGCAAATTTGATTTCTCATGACCCCATTAATGCAAGTCTACTGCTTTACACATTACAGATTGTTCCTTTTAGAGAGGTTGTCAAAATACCAGCAAATCAGTTTCAGCAATTTGCTGAAACAGTGCAGTATCAGAGTGAACAATATGTGTGAACAAGCACTTGCCAGGTTTGGATGCGTTTATATAAGAAATCTGCTGTCACAGAATTTGAGCCAGTCGCAAAGTTCTTAGGACCCAAAGCAATTACTCCACACGCTTTACCTACAGGCAAACATGACATACAGATCTACAATTCATAAGTGGGTGTTTCTATTAGGTGTTACTTTTGGAACATTTGGCCCTGTAGACTTTTAGAAAATTAACTCTATTAAAACTTATTTTTAAAACATTTTTTTAAATCTCAGTTCCATTTCCATCACATCGTAAATTACATCTTGTGTTTAATGGCATTCTGTGATAGAAATAAAAAAGTAATGTAGATCACATTTTACACTTTTTTTTGGAATAAAATGGCCTAATGACTAGCTTAGCTAGCATTTATGTATCCTAAATATACACAATAATATTTTCACTTTTTGTTCATAATTTACTAAATTACAGCTTTAGTGATATCTTACGGAGCCCTGCACATGGCATGCAGGAAAAAAATAGTAGGCTAAATCATGTGTACGATTTACTATTTCATTCCCTCGATTTATAAATTGTGCGCACGATTTACTAATTTGTTCCCTCGATTTGCTAAATCGAGAGAACAAATTATTAAATTGTGCACACGATTTAGCAAATCGAGGGAACGAAATAGTAATCGTGTGCACAATTTATTTATTTTTTCTTGCATGTCATGTGCGGGGCTCCGTAATATCTTTGTTTTTTTCATACATCACATTTTTATTGACACTGTTGTCTCCCTGTTAAACAAGTATACTAACTTATTTAAAATTATTAAGGCCAAAATAGAGTGCAGTTGGGTTTCAGAAATAAAAATCCTCTAATTTTAAAATCCATTTCCTCTTTAGGGAAACTGTTTTTTTTCACCAATACCTTAAAAACCTTTAAAGAGAGACAGATTGTGATTTTCAAGGTTGTTAATTGATGGTATATACTTTTGTTGAAGCCATCAGCCAGCATTATTTTAATAAGATTTAACAACAGAATGTAAAAAAAAAATAAAAAAACATTGGTGGAAAAGATGGCAAAACTATGGAATGGTGTTCTGGTGGTGATGTGTGAATGCTAGTATGAAACACAGAAGGCCACGGCAGTTTAACAGTTTCATGTGTGCAACTGGCTTATATCATTTATCACTTCATTCATAGATGGAGTTCTGGAAAAACCGCAGCATCTACACAGTGAACAGCAATGCTGATTCCCGCTCTGCGCGCCCGGACACCGTGTACATGGTGGTGCCCCTACTGGGCGTGGCTCTTCTCATCATCATTGCACTCTTCCTCATCTGGCGCTGTCAACTGCAGAAGGCCACGCGCCGGCGTCCGGCCTACACCCAGAACCGCTATCTGGCTAACCGGAACGCCTGCAGCCTCCCGCGTATCTTGGTGCACCGCGACCCTCCCTCCCATTCAGAGAACTCTCACGCCAATGACAGGCCCAGCGTGGTGGTCAGCAGTGGCGAGAGGGGCGGGGCTTCGGTCACGCCGCAAGATGCCCATCATCACACCAGCCACTCTCAGAACAATCGCTCCCTGTATGTACAAGATTCGTCTTTGTCTGTGGCTTCCCACCTGTCCGGGGCGACCCCACCGCCATCCTACGAAGAAGTTACCGGCCACTTAGAGAGCAGCAGCGATGAGACGACAGCCCCCTACAGTGATCCTCCGCCCAAATATGAGGAGATAGTGCTAGAAAAGTGAGAGCCTTTATGAAAGAGGACTCATATAGCGGTAACCAAACGTTAGGAATGCACTGGTTCCCAAGCACTTATCCTAATGTGGCTCTCACTCTGAACAGAGTGTGCAGGCTATGTATGTGATGGTCTCCTTGTGTCGTTGATCGGTTCGTGGACTGCACTGGTAAACGTGGTTGTTTTTCAAGTCGCAAAGGGTCCTCCTGCCTTCACACTCATGCAGCCTTCTCACCATCTCCGTGTACCTTTTCACTCCTCCTTCGACCTCTCACACCACTACCCACGGCTGCAGTGGCTGCCCTTCAGAAAGAAAATGTATAGAAGTGAAGAAGAGATATATCCCAAGTTGTGCGCTGCATGGTAATCGCATCAGGCATCAAGCTTCGGAGCCTGCTAGAAATCGAAAGGAGCGTTCATGCGGGAAAACAAGATGATGTGCCAAATCTAATTGGTGTATCGTAGAAATGTTCAGACACACTGAATATTTATAGTGTGTGCGTGCTGTCCTTTCTTGTGTTCATAAAGTCATGATTTCACAATTCCCTTACACCACGTATACTAATTCCTGTGAAATCTTATACCAGCAGTATCTCTGATCCATGCCAACGTCCTTAGAATTAGTAATACACTCTTACTTGTAACACTGATGGGCACAGAACAAATGCGAAAAACAACATCCAAATCACATATCTGTAAAATTGAAGACCGTCGTGTGGAAAATGCACTCACAGGTATGCACACAATTCGATTGTTTACAGACACATACACAGAAATTTACATAGAATGTAATGCGTTTGTTTTGTGTTGAGCTAGGCCTTAGAAACATGTAAGAATAGTCAATCAAATCGTCTGCTCAGTTGCTTGTGATTTTACGGTTATTGCGAGATTTTACCTCAAACGCTGTGCTCACACAATCACTCTCTCCCAAGACACAAATGCACAAAAACTCACACACACACAAACACACACACGCACAAAAACCGTGTTTGGGGCCCAATCATTGGATAATACAACATTCCAGGCCCTCGATTTTCTTGTTTTGTTGTTCTCCCCGTTGTTCTCAGACTGTTTACAATGTGTTTTATTACTCTTTTTTAATAACAGCGTAAAAACTGTGTGAATTTGTACAAAGCTTTCTGTGGCTTTTGACATCACCAGGTGCTATACTGTACTATAATGCTGCTTGTTCTCACCTTGTTTGCCTCCTCATCACTATCTCTCTGTGTATACGGCTTATGCTCTAACTAGTCAACCAAACTGCCCATCTATTAAATGCGGCTGAATCATGTTTCCAGCTCAGGTTTAAGCCAATGAATTGCTGCCATTGTAGTAAATGTGTAAATAATCTCTCACACTGCCAACTTTTGAGTGACTGGGATATTCGACTTAAGGCGTGGTCACATTTACCAACATTCGATGAATTTTTGCGTGCAAAATGCAGTTATTTGCACTTGAGGGCGTAAGATTTCACAACGTTCACTCAAATTAGCCGTTTTGACCACACAATTTCGCGAATGTGACCAGACTTTAGCGTTGTGATGGGAATATTGCTGTATCAATCCAATATAAATGTAAAAGTGACATTGCAAGGCATCAGTGGGTTGTTGGGCAAAGCACTAAAACTAATGAAGCCTTAATATAATTGTGCTGAAATCGCTGTATTATAAAATGCTAATGCAAAAAGGGTTAGAACTTTAACATGACCAAACGCTTTCATCCAAACAGTAGATCAAACGGATCGAATATATATACAAGCACAGTATTTGAAAGATGCACTGGGGAAGTGGGGTTTGACCTTGCTTCTGCTCATTAAAAATGGAGGAATTGCAAACTGCTTACTTGGCTTGGGACTCTTACTCCAGCCGCAACAATCAATCCCACAATGCCCTGACAGGCTGTCTTTTGCGCTGATGGAGCACCCAGCTCAGTAGACGGCATTGATAACGGCTGGCACGTACTGCAGATCAGTTTCAGGCTTTGTTGCTGACTGATAAGAGAATAGCATAGTCAACTCACTATAGCAGATGTTGAGCGTTAAGAGATGAGCTGGACTGCTGGTAGCTTCAGTGAGTTGTAAGTTATGGCTGAACGTCATAAAGCAACAGGTTTCTGTTGTAACAACATCATGTCAGAGGTAGCAAGAACTGATCATTTCAATTTCAATTTTTTTTAATTTCAAGTTTATTTTAGGCCAAGAGAGAGCTGTATGCGTGAAGAAATGTGTCGGAGAATATGTGTGTATATGCGTTTGTATCTATGCCTGCTGCCAGCACTCATGTTCCTGTCTAGCGTTTGTGCAAGTAAGAATGTGCCACAGAAGCCACAGGCTTTGTTTATATGCTAAATATATGTTATATCCTAAACCAAAACATGATACATCATTGTTGTTCTTCAAGCCAAACTGCATGATTTTTTTCATCATTCATGATATGATTTTTTGTTTTGCATTTATATATATTTTTCCACTGTGGCTCTTAATTATCTTAGATCTGTTTGTGCTGGTTACAACAATTTTGCATTTAAATGTAAACACATTTTATGAACATAAGCACTGGTATTGAAATTCATAATTATGACAGAATTGTACATTTGTGTATGTCTTGTATCAAATTTCCTTCATTTTAGGCATCATGGTAATGCTATACCAAATGGATGTAATATACTCAAATATCCATTTAGTGTGAATATACATTGCATATAATCAGTCGCACATAAAAGTCAGTTGCGTAAATAGTAAACTGATGCATGAATCCAGTTTTATTTTTTATTATTTTACTTTGCTTTAGAAATATTTCTTCATATTTAAACTTGAATATAATTAGGAAAAAAAATGAACATCTCTGTGAGCTCAGTTTTATTCATGTTGAGCGCTTTGCGTTTTGCCACACAGACTTGTTAAAAGCATTAACTATCAATGAAGTATGTATCTCACCCAAAGAAAATGATCGCTAATTGCTCTTTAGTACTTTTAATTAGGCTTTAATTGTGTTTAATAGACCATTGACTTTAAAAACAGCCAGAAGTCTTTAGTCTTCCATAACAAATCTATATAGCTTTTCTTTAAAGATTTGTCACACATGTATCTTAACAGAGCTTCCAATGAGATTGATATGTTTTGAAAAATGATGTTGTTCCTGTTCTGTCACAAACATCATATATGAATAATTTCATTCAATTTAAATTTACAGTACATATCATATCTGCTTAATGGAAGAGTTGTGATTAGAGAACTTATTTTAGTATCACTGAAGTACTATTATAGTTTGTGTTCATATTTTAAATTAGTTTTCGATTTTTATTTTCCATTTGAATAATTTTGTGTTTTTGTCATTTTTTTTTATATGTCTGCTAATGTCTGCATAGTTTTATAGTACATTCTGTATAGGCTTTAGTTTGGTTTATTTCAGTTTTAATTCATTTTAGTGCATTAAGTCAACAAGCCTGTTAGAAAAACACTACACGTTTACATTTTGCTCAAAAATTTGGATTTATGGACACAGTTTATATTCCAAACATCTGTATTTGTTAAATAAAGGGAGATAAAACAACATTTCACATGTATGTTACTTCTGAGACATGTCTTGCTTTCCCTGAGATCACACTGTTAACTGAATGTTCCAAGTGCCAATTTCCTTTTTGTGAAAACACTGATGTTCTTGGATAATAGTCTATTAAAGAACGAAAATGCTCTATATAGCCTATGTCTGAATTTTTTTTTGACAAAGAACATGAATTTTCAAAGCAGATGTCCCAAACTCGCAATTCTTTCTTTTTCTCTTTTTTTGTATAGAGCTGTCACAGGAACAGGATATATTAAGTAAATTGCCATATTTAGAAGTTATATTTTATGCTTAGTATTTTAAAAAGTCGCAATAGCTCTAAGACTCAATTTACAATAGCTTTACTATTTTTTATCTTCAGCAGCGAGACAACACGTAGAACCCCTCAAGGAAGTGTTTGTAGCCCCATACTTTTTAATATAATGATAAATGATATTTTTGGGGAAATTGAATTAGGAATAGGAAAAGCACTATATGCGGATGACGGAGCTTTGTGGAAAAAAGGGAAGAACCTGCAGTATGTAGGGCAAAAAATGCAGGAGGCTATAGATGTTGTTGAAAATTGGGCTAATCAATGGGGTTTTCGTCTTTCAGTTGAAAAAACCCAGGTAATATGTTTTTCAAAGAAGAAGGAAACTCCTGAAGTTAAATTAAAGTTGTATAAACAAACATTAGAGCAAGTATCACTAATAAGGTATCTGGGAGTATGGATGGATTCCAAATTAACATTTGGGTCACATATTCAGAAGTTAGTTGATAAATGTAAGAAAGGAGTCAATGTGCTGAGGTGCTTGGCAGGAGTAGATTGGGGAGCTACTAGACGTTCTCTTAAAAGGGTATACAGTGCATTAATTAGGTCAGCAATTGATTATTGTAGAATAGTATATGGCTCAGCATCAACCTCATTATTAACTAAGATAGAGGTAATTCAAAACCAAGCCCTTAGAATATGTTGTGGAGCGTTTAGATCCTCTCCTGTGACAGCTTTGCAGGTAGAAATGGGTGAAACACCACTAGACATTCGTGAAATTCAGCTTAAAATGGTATATTGGACTGGTATTAAAGGTCATTTTACCAATCATCCAGTAAAAAAAATATTGGAGAGCTGCTGGGAATATGAGCAGACATATATGAATAGTTTTGGCTGGACAGTAGGCAAGCAGGCTCAACATATATACCCTTGAGTAAATCTGAAATTAAAGGTTGAATTAAAGTAGCTGTCAGAAAGATATGGCAAGAGAGATGGGATAAAGGTAACAAAGGGCGACATTTGTATAATATAAATAAACAAGTAGGACAAGTAAGAACTGCTTATGGTAATAGAAGGGATGATACAGTTATATCTCGATTGAGAATTGGACACTCTACTCTTAATAAATCACTCCAGATGATAGGAAGACATGAATCTGGTCAATGTAATCATTGTGGACTTCCAGAAACTGTAGAGCATGTGCTGATTAACTGTAGGGCATATGAAAGGGAAAGAATACAGTTAAAAGAGGAATTAAAATCGCCATTAAACATCATAAGAAGAAGAAGACAACACGTATGCACCGCCCACTTTTGCTCACGGTCATATGACGTCACGTACGTCAGTCGACGTGAACTGGGCGCGGTTGGCGACACTGGGTTGTGACTGAGGCCAAGATGGACGGAAGTGGAGTAGAGTCCGGAAGTGATCTGGATTTGGAGGATGTAGATGGCGGGGGAAATGAAAGAAACAAAAGTAGTAAGTGGACTTTAGTAGAAAAGCGGAAAAGAAGGAAAGATTGGAGCCAAACATCAGGAACAGAAAGTGAGAGAGAATGTCATCAGATGAGAACAAGAAAGGAGGAGTTTAAGGTATTGGTGAAGTTTATGTCGGAAGAAGCAAGTAGTTTGAATCCCTTGAAACTTGAAATTGCACTGAAGGAAATGGTAGGAAATAGTGAAAGTGCTAAGATGTTGCGAGATGGAAAAATGAAAAATGATTGCAAAGACAGTAAACAACAAAAGGCTGCTCTAGGGATTAAGACTATTTTAGGGCAAAAGGTTACTAGTCAAGTTATGGGAGAAAAGAAATGGATGAGAGGAGTTATTACTGGAATACCAACGAATGTATCAATAGATACGATTAAGAAAAGCATTTCAGGAGCAAAAGTGATAGATGCGAGGAGGCTGAAATATACCCGAGACAAAGAGAGGATGGACAGTCTTTCTGTAATGGTACATTTTGATGAAGAAAAATTGCCGGTGTTCCGGTGAATTCAGTTTCCCTGTTTCCCCCTCACAGCGCCTGCGCAACTTCGCAGTGTTGCCAAGTCCGCGGTTTTCCAGCGGTAGTTTGTAGTAGCAATTGCGCGGTTTCATTTTAAATATCCTGGCAACCCTAAAACTTCAGTACTAAAATCATGACGTCATGATTTCGCCCCGGCTAAGCAAGTCAGCTTATGGTGGTTTTGCTGTCTTTCTGCAAGCAACGTTCATTTCACCATGTTAATTAGATCATTTGTAATCAAATACGTATTAATGTACGTGACGTCCTGTTCAATCGCAACATAGAGTCAGATTTCCCTGCTAATTCTAACGTTTGCCTGTTATGAAGTGTAACACCATTCATTACAATTAGACAGTTAAATTCCTTCGTCAGGGGCATTCTTTTGTTCAGACGCCCATTTCCATTTTATTGTTATTGTTGTTGTTAGTGTGTGTGTGTGTGTTTCTGTTAAACAACTTAAGCCTTGTCGAAATAATAACAAATAAACTATATTGCACAATGACTAGTCTCTCTTTTATTATTTTAGGTAACTCAGAGTGATGCTCCTGATGTGTTTTAAAATGTCATAATTACGTCTAACCACTTTTATCTGCAGAACACTTTACAGTGAAAACACGAGGAACATATCTTAAAAGATACACTAAGATACCATATTCTTTTTTGTCTAGATATTAATTTGTCATTTAAGTAGGTGACATGATTTAGAGGGTTTTTAAAAAAAATGATTACAATTATAATTATTTTTTCACTTAATTTAATAAAAAGCTTGGACCTTTAATAAAAACTTAGCAGTCCCTTAAAAAGCACTACTTAGCTTAATTGAGGTATTATTAGAAAAAAACAATTAAGCGCCTGAATGTCATCAAGCCATCTGAGGTAAGATTTTTTTCAGGTAAATTATGCATTTAAATCTTAACATCTTATAATGACTTTAACGATCTTATAATTGACACTTTATAATTGATACTCACTTATAATTGAGTTGTGATTGATTCCTGGTGTCTCTAAGTTTTACCACAGGTTAGTGTCAATTTCTCAGAGTGTGTAGCTAACCTTTAAATTGTGTAAACAGTCTAAATAGTATAAACATTGTGAATATAATTACATTTTGACTTTATTCCCAGAATGGATCAGACACAGTATGAAATTATATTAAATTACAAATGTAGAGGTTTATATCCTGATCAAATATCAAAAGCTGAAAAGTATGTCATTCGACGACGCGCACATCAGTATATAGTCCAGGGTAAGACACTGTATTGTTCATTGTTAAGTTATGCTAATGTTCATTACTGCATTAATTTAACATATTTCGCTGCTGATATAACTGGTACATTTCATATATATATGTATATGTATGTGTATGTATGTTATTTTTTATGTAGCTGGAGTACTGTTTTATGTCCGCCATAAGAACACACAAAAACAGCACAATGTAAAAGTGGTCAGAGGTGCTGCAGAGGCAGACCAAATTTTCAAAGAATTTCATGCCAGCGAGGCAGGTGGTCACAGTGGCAAAGAAAAAACCATTCATGCCATTTCCAGCAGGTACTACTGGCCTGGAATGAGTCTTGACATTGAAGTTAAACCTCAAATAATATGTGTACAAGAATCGTGGTTAGAGCCTAATTTAAGCTTTGTGGTTCAAGGATACGAAGCGATACGCAAAGATAGGAATGAAGGAAATGGAGGGGGGAGTAATAACATTCATTAAATTAGGAGTAGCATATAGGGAGGTTAAAGTGAATGAGGAATACGAGGCAGTAGTGATTGACGTAAGAACTGGTAATCAGAATATAAGATTTATTAATTTTTATAATCCGTGTAAAAGATTAAATAAAGATCTGCTGAAAAATATTGGAGGAGAGGGTAATTTTAACATAGTGTGGTGTGGTGATTTTAATGCTCATAGTACTTTGTGGGGAAGTGCAAATAATGACCAAAATGGGAATGTGATAGAAGAAATATTAGACTGTAGTGACCTAGTGTGCCTAAATAACGGCGACGTGAACTGCATGAAGGTGGGTTGAACAAGCTTGTTGGAAGTTTAAAGAAGTGTTTTTATTAAGCCCAAACACTTAAACGCTCTGTTTACTGTTTGCTATTGTATCGCTAGTAGATATTCATAAGTCTGAGTGGAAAAACGAAACCAAACCGCTTAGTCCAAGCCGTGGACATTACCATGTAACGTTAACGTTACGAGTTGACAAATTTAGCCCCGCGAGCTGTAATCAACAGGTGTCTGTTCAACAGTAACAGTTGCTGTCTAGAAATGTTAAACTGCTTATTCGAGAATTGACGTCTATCTAGGAGACTAGGTCATGAAGGAACAATCTTGATGGCTGAGCTCTAACGTTATCTGAACACACATGGGTCAATGACCGCTCACTTTGAATATATTACAACCAGCAAGCAGCAGTTATCTTGAGCATTTGCTACTACATTATGGTTCTTTAAAAAAAATGACTTACCATGACTTTATTTTGTACGCTATTTCAGTCCGTGTGGTTGTTTTGCTCACGTAACGCAGCTTAACATTTGATGTTGTGCCATGCGGTCAGTCTAATTCCCTTTACTGGCTTTAGGCTAGTTATGGCATCTCCAGGGTATTTTGGTGATGGTCCTCCGATGCGCGAGCGTGACCCGTACTTCACTGAGGTCATCAGACAGAGGATGCAAGTGCCCGAGCGGCTGAGGGTCGGTCCAGCGCCACATGAGCCTGCAGAGCAAAGACATGAAGAGCTACCTGCTGCCTACAGCATGCACATCCCAGACAGACTGGCCTTAACAGGTTGACTGCATATTGCTCATAGTTCAGACTATCTATGTTCAGTAATGGGTTACAGGTCAGATATGTGACCCCTGAGCACAAAACCAGTCATAAGTAGCACAGGTATATTTGTAGCAATAGCCAATACATTGCGTGGGTCAAAATTATCGATTTTTCTTTTATGCCAAAGGTCGTTAGGATATTAAGTAAAGATCATGTTCCATGAAGATATTTTGTAAATTTCTACTGTAAATATCAAAACTTTATTTTTGATTAGCAATATGCAATGCTAAGAACTTCATTCGGACAACTTTAAAGGCGATTTTCTCAATATTTAGATTTTTTTTTTGCACCATCAGATTCCAGATTTTCAAATAGTTGTATCTCAGCCAAATATTGGCCTATCCTAACAAACCATACATCAATGGAAAGCTTATTTATTCATAAATCTCAATTTACCCGTATGACTGGTTTTGTGGTCCAGGGTCACATATATGAATGTGTAGTTGATGTATTTGATCAAAAATACAGTAAAAACTGATGTGAAATTAAAGACATTTATGACGTTAAAAAAAGATTTCTATATGAAATAAATGTTGTCAATTGAACTGTCTATTCGTCAATGAATCCTGAAAAAGGTATCACAGTTTCCACAAAAATATTAAAAAGCAGAAACTCTTTTCAACATTGATGATAATAATAAGAACCATTATTACTAATTGTACACCAATGAAATAAGCATATTAGAATGATTTATTAGAAAGATCATATGACATTGAAGACTGGAGTAATGGCTGTTAAAAATTCAGCTTTGCCATCACAGGAATAAATTACATTTGAAAATATAATGGACAACTCTTAAATTGTACTAATATTACTGCTTTCATTGTGTTTTTGGTCAAATAAATGCAAGATTCGTGAGCATAAGTTACTTCTTTCAAAAACATAATAATAATAATAATAATTATGATTAGTGTATATTTTTCCAAAATGTGTCCTCTTAAATCTTTTTCAACAGATGCTTCTGATCTGAGTCCACGACCTCTCTTCACTAAACACACTTCATCAATGTGGGACCTGCAGCATGGGTCCTGGGACAGGGAGGCGTTCATGAGAGAGCCTGTCCAGGTAGTCTCACGTAGCCAAACCCTTGACTAGATGGCAAAAGGGATATAAATTGGGGCGTGAAGTGTCCAATCACAATTTGTTTTGTTTTAATGTGACGTGTTGAGAAAAGTTTATATTATATTAATAATAGAATGGTGTAAAAAAGGTTGTTGGATAACTTGAGCCATTTAAAAATATATATAAATGTCAGTGAGGGTCATAAATGGGTTAATTCCAGTTCATGATATTGCTTGTAATTAGGGCTGTGAATCTTTGGGTAGACAGCGATTCAATTCACGATTCATAGGTTTTCGATTCGATTCAAGAACGATTTTTTTGCAAATTCACAACGATTCGATTCGCTATTAAATTCGATTCGATTAACGATTTGATTCTGCATTCTTTAAGTGCATTCACAGGATTATTTAAATGCTTCCCCTAAATTCTTTAAATGCTTAGTCAGGGGGCAAATTACACAGAAGCCTTTATCCCATGCATTTATCCCATCCAAAGTGCACACACACAGCAGTGAACACACACCGCAAACACATACCCATTGAACACAGCCATTTTTTTGCTGCGGTGTCCGGGGAGCAGTTGGGGGTTCGGTGCCTTGCTCAAGGGCACCTCAGTCGTGGTATTGAAGGTGGGAGAGAGCGCTGTACATTCACTCCCCCCACCGACAATCCCTGCCGGTACGAGACTCGAACCCGCGACCTTTGGGTTACGAGTCCGACTCTCTTCCCCAAAATAAATGCAGCCTTCGACTGCTCAGGTAATGTCGTCGTCGGTATGACCGAGAGCCATTGAAAAACTACAGAAAAGCAAAACTACTTCACTTTAGCATTACTGGCCTCGAGTACTCAGGAGAGATCACACATCAGCTGCTCAAAAAATGTGTCAGTGAGAAGAACGGAGCGCGAGTGCAATCCTGTGACAGTCACAGGTGGTAAATAATGGAGCGCGTGAAGGAGAGATGCGAGGGCACGAACACTGTTCAAGGTCTCCATTAATTCCTGCTTGTAATAATTGAATGTGTACCTATATATTTTGAAAGCATTGAATCGCTATAGAAATCGCGATTCATTCGATTCTTAGCGTTTTAAATCGATTACTGTCCGAAATCAACGATTAAAAAATCCATGTTTCAAGATCGATGCATTGCATCGTCAGGGTTTGTAATCGATGCATCGAGAAACCGAGTGAATCGTTACACCCCTACTTGTAATGTGTCACAGAGTCCACTGCGAAGGTCTTACAGTGACCAGGCCTTTGGTCGAACCCCACCTGGAACCCCCACACACTCCAGACAAACACTCCACTCCCAGTCTCCGTAAGTCCAGTTCACTGTTTACTAGTTTACTTAGCACTCTGTGGGAATCATATTATTATAGAGTTATAATGCTCTGTCATATACAAATATACGAAGAAGCTGACAAATACTATTGACCAGAATGAAAGTACACATGTATATATACATTAATCGTGATTAATCGCATCCAAAATAAGTTTTTGTTTACATAATATGTGTGTGTATATATATAAAATATATACCATATGTGTGTGTATTTATATATACATAATAAATATACACAGTACACATACATATATTATGTAAACAAAAACTTTTATTGTGGATTCAATTAATCGTGATGATTTATTTTTATTTATTTATTTTTTTACTGTAATGGCAAAGCTGAATTCTCAGCAGATATTACTACCACATGAACCTTTAGAAATCATTCTGATTTATTATTTTTTTTGTTTTCAGTTATTATTAATGATTCAGTATTATCGGTGTTGACGACAGTGTTTTGCTGCTTAATTTTTTTCATCATTTTTTGCAGGATTCGTTTCTGTTTTGTAACATAAATGTCTCTGCTGTCAAATATAAATGTCTTTATATTTTATTTGAAAATGTAAAGAAGAGAGAATTTTGCATAGTACATTTTTCAATATGTATATTGGTGTATATCCTTAAAACATATTTTGTATTACATGAATACAGTGTACATAATATAGTCATTTACATAGTCTTTTATTCTCAACATCAAGATTCTAAGTTAAATTTTATAAGCAAAAGTATATATCCTGTAACAGATCAACAGGTTCAACGTTTTTAATCACAATTTTAAACTTTTCTAGTTCGTTTTTAAATGGTCCAGGTGTGACTGATACAAAAAGTACAACATGGCTTATAAAAGTGGCATGATTGTAAAGAACTAGCAAATGTTGTTTTAAATTTAGATTTAAACAACTTTCTAAATGTATTTAATTGTCAGCTACCCTAATACAACATTTTCCTGATATTTTCCCAGAGAATTACTGCAGTATGTATCCATTTCATAGCCTTTACATACATGTCTCACTACCACTAAACAGCCTCTAGAGGGCAGGAGAGGTTGATTGTTGCATTTGGTCAGTTCACCTCACCTTCTGTGCTAAATGAGAAGCTTATTTACCAGACTCATTTATCTGATGAGACATTTATTTAAACAAACCCGTTCAAATGAAGCGTGTCAGGTTTGTGTGATACAGCTAGTGTCAGTCTTTAAATAACAGCGGTGCTCCTCTATGTCCGTACTCTCCCTTCCCTGTCCGCAATAGCCGCAGTATTGGACGCCCACCTGTCGTGCATACAGACCTGTCCCCACCAAAGCCCCCAGGACTCCCCTCCATCCCACCCAACCTGCTGTCCCCACAGAGCATGCTGCAGGCCGCCAAGGAGCTGGGCCAGCAGGCGTCTCAGAAACTCCTCCAGACAGTCACCAAAAAATACTCCTCCAGGTGACACGGACCCTCATCCTTCACACCCTGCCTGTCCCCTTCCTGCGGTTGTGGGCTCTAACTAACCTGGGATATTCAGCTGTTTGCTCTGACCTTTGAATCCCTGTTGTTTGGTTTGGTTGTTTCTGATGGAACTGCCTCAGACTAGGCTTCCTGTCAGGATCCGAGAGTTGGTGCACCTTTCATGCCTGCAAATTCACATCAGAGCTTTGGGCTTTGATTGAATTCACTGCTATTGCTTTACCTGAGCAACTAACAAGCACCTTAAGCATTCTAAAACTGAGCTTTGAGCTTTTAGTTCCCCCCTTCTTCTCATTTTGAATTGAATCATTCACGAAATCATGTTCATTGTGGACTGCTGTGGTTCCTGGTGTCTCTCTTGTGTTTTAAGGTTTGGTTACCCAGAAAACCATCCCTCTCAGGCTGTGGAGGTTCAACCTGATCAAAGCAGGACAAGGTGACAGTGGCTCATGCAATTTCCATGTATACAATAATGGAATGCTGCTGAGCAAGCAAACACTTTCTGTTTAGTTGTTTATGTAGGGTTTTTTATCATAACAGATTGTGTTGGAAGCCCGTTGAATGAAGTAAATCAGTCAGTGATGTAAGGGAGGGCGTTATGTACGTTTCAGTGGAAAGATGTTGAAGTTTTTGTTAACATCTATTTTTGTCCCACAGTGCCTCGCAGGAGTTCTGGCTCGGTCCTGAAGAGGACACAGGTGCTGCTGTCGAGTTCATGGTGCTCCGCAGACAGGTGAGTGCTTGAGTTTCACACAAGTTCAGATTTTACTGAGAAACAATGCACTCATCCATGCTCAGTTTTGTTCTGTTGTGCAATTTTGTATGTCATGCATACAAAAGTTTGTATACACAAAACACAATATATACAACGTTTTTACATGTAGTTTGTATAAATACAATGTGTATAATACAGTACTCTACAAATCTGTAGTTGACACATAATGTTACATGGACTAATTGTTGCGTATATATGTGACTCTGGACCACAAAAGCAGTCTTAAGTCGCTGGGGTATATTTGTAGCAATAGCCAAAAAAAAAACATTGTATGGGTCAAAATGATAAATTTTTCTTTTATGCCAAAAATCATTAGGATATTAAGTAAAGATCATGTTCCATGAAGATATTTTGTAAATTTCCTACTGCAAATATATCAAAACTTCATTTTTGATTAGTAATATGCATTGCTAAGAACTTCATTTGGACAACTTTAAAGGCGATTTTCGAAAGCTTATTTATCAGCTTTTAGATGTATAAATCTCAATTTAAAAAATTTTACCCTTATGACTGGTTTTGTGGTCCAGGGTCACATATATTTAAAATATTGACCACTATTAATTGACCTGGTGATATTTCTGTCTGTGTCTAGGCATTTAGCTTTTGGTCAACAGTGATTTTCTTAGTCGGGAGTTTATAATGTTGCCAAATTATTATTATTACAATCATGTTTGGTAAAAAAAAAAAAAAGACACATAACCAAAGGCCAGAAAAACAAATGTACAATATGAAGAGTGTAGTCCAGTTTACAAGCAAATAAACTGGATCTTTTTTCCCCTTAAAATATTGGTGAATTGGCTTTTTGTGTAACTGTATCTCTCTCTCTATATATATATATATATATAAATAAATAAATAAATAAATAAAATCAAACTGGTATATAGCAATATAGCACATTAAATTGATCAAAAGTGACACTAAAGACATGTACAGTTATACAAAAAAAGTTTTTCAGTTTTGATAATAAGAACCACTGTTCATAATTGAGCAGCAAATCAGCATATTAGATTTCTGAAGGACCATGTGACACTGAAGACTGATGTTGAAAATTCAGCTTTGCGGTCACAGGAATAAATGGCATTTTAAAATATATTTAAATAGAAAACATTTAAATTGTTATAATATATCACAATTTACTGTTTTACTGTATTTTTGAACAAATAAATGCAGACGTCCTTTAAAAATATATTTGAAAAAATCTTACAAACCCTAAACCTCTTAACAGCATGCAGTATATTAGTATGTATAGTGTGGATGACATTGATTATGTTCCTTTGATTTCAGGTGGTGAAGATGAGCAGGAGGATAGCAGGGCTGGAGAGACAGAACACAGAGCACAGACAGACGGAGCTGGTGCTGTTCTCTATGTTACTGTCTGCCTGTCTGATCAACGGCTGGCTGTGGATGCGCAGATGACGGCTCACACTCCACAACACTGCACTATACAGACAGCACTACAAGAGCAGCGGAGCTGTTTACTGGGAAGTACAGTACTGCACATTTTTCTATAGAGATTTACGAAATTTGTTCTCATAAAAATGATGGTCAATGGATGGTTTAGAAACCACTCCTATAGAAGACTCTGAACCTTCCACTCGGATGTGTCACATGATCACGGTAGTGACATGGGCCACTTTGCGTTACAAGTGATTTGAGGAACTCAAGCGTTTTTCTCCTAGTGAGAGTTTCACTGATGATGTCATTCAGTAATGCAGTCCCTCTGGCTCTTTTGATCAGACTAGTAGCTAGTTTTTTGTATTTGATTTATTCTGCAAATTAAGTAAATGCCGAGATTTTCTGCATGCTTTATGAAAGTATAAATATTAATGTTTATATGTATATTTCCTTTTTTTCTTCCAGTTAGGCATTTGAATAGCCTTCATCCTTTTTAACTCATTTCCCCAGCCTGATGTATGATGAATATTTAAAATAATAAAAATTGTAATTAGTCTCAGATATCTCGTTCTCTCAATGTCAACATTAAATTAGCAAAATTTGCATTCAGATGATGCCTGACAAAGAACAACTAAACACTGCAAATGGATCCGTTTATTAAAAAATTAAATTAACCAAGGAAAAAGTTATTGAAACGCTTTAGACTATAAACCAAATGAAAACTGCAAAGCCTTATACAAAATCTACATGAGATAAGATAGGAAATAATGAACAGGAATACAATTTAATTCAAATGAATCATCATTGTACAGTAATAACATTGTCAAGCAGCAACTAGAGTGACATTTTGTAATGAAACAAATACTAGTGAAATGAGCGTAAAAACATTGATTGGGACACAAGGGTACATACTATACAAAATAATACAAAAACACATTCTCATAATTCGTCCTGAGATGGACCGACACATTCTTCTTTAGAAACTATGAAGTATCAAATGTAGCAAGACCATCAAGATTAGTTTAGATAAGACTGAGGCTTCAGGTGGAACAAACTGATAAACGTGGTAATGAAATGTTGACTTGCTTGACCAGATTAGCCTCAAAATCACTGACCAGTACGGTTAAACTTTAACTGCATGTAGACCAATTTAAAGCATTACAATAGGGACCGTTTCAGTTTGCATTCAGGGAACTGTATTTGAAATGTAATGAGCTTGTTTATCAGTATTTTGTACCACCTTTGTCTCAGTCCACTCTTTGGTCCATTGTCTTAGTTTGTGCCCAAATTAGATTAGAGCTCTTCAAACTTGCTGAAAGTGTCCTAAATACACAGCTGTTGAGCATTGACAATGGGTGATCTAACAATGCTGGAAATGTTTCTTTCAGATCTTATCTAAAAAAGAAAGACAGGAAGGAAGAAAAAATAACTAGTTTCTATCTCTCGAGCGAATGAGAAAAGACTGATTGTGTACAAAATGTCAAGTACCGACGCACACAATGTGCTTAACTGAGACCGACTGTGCTCAAATACTTGATTACTTGCAAATGAATTTGGTCCAAGTTTCAAAAAAAAAAAAAAATCAAATCAAATGCTATGAAATCAAATATTTAGGGCAAATATATATAAAAAAAAAGGCATTTAGGGCTCAGATGATTGGCTCAAAACAAGACATTTCCTGCACCAGCTGACCCCTTAAAGGGATAGTTCACCCAAAAATGAAAATTCTGTCATTAATTACTCACCCTCATGTCGTTCCAAACCCGTAAGACCTCTGTTCATCTTCGGAACACAAATTAAGATATTTTTGATGAATTCTGAGAGCTCTCTGACCCTCCCATAGACAGCAATGTAATTACCAGGATCAAGGTCTAGAAACGTAGCAAGGAGATCGGTAAAATAATCCATGTGACATCAGGGGTTCAACCGTAATTTTACGAAGCTACAAGAATACTTTTTGTACGCAAAGAAAACAAAAATAACGACTTTATTCAACAATTCGTGTCCTCCGCGTCACCCTGGTGCCATTTTGGAGAGTCTCCACAGAATAGCATACGCTGTTTACGTTCAGTGGATACTGTCCAAAATGGCACCAGGGTGACGCGGAGGAGACGAATTGTTGAATAAAGTCGTTATTTTTGTTTTCTTTGCGTAGAAAAAGTATTCTTGTAGCTTCGTAAAATTACGGTTGAACCCCTGATGTCACATGGATTATTTTACCGATCTCCTTGCTACGTTTCTGGACCTTGATCGTGGTAATTGCATTGCTGTCTATGGGAGGGTCAGAGAGCTCTCAGAATTCATCAAAAATATCTTAATTTGTGTTCCGAAGATAATCGGAGGTCTTACAGGTTTGGAACGTCATGAGGGTGAGTAATTAATGACAGAATTTTCATTTTTGGGTGAACTATCCCTTTAAGAGGAATGGGTTTTATACTGCGATGATTTGTGTGTCCTACCGGGGGCAAAATTTGATTAGTGCTAACCAAGTTTAACCATTCAAAAGTTTAGGGTTAGTAAGTTTTTTTTTTTTTTTACTTTTATCTAGCAGAAAATGTAGTAGGACCTCATTAATATTCAGAAAATACACAAAAGAAATATTAAGCAGCACAACTGTGTTCAACATTTCTATAAAAAATATTTCTTAAGGACCAAATCAACCAATTAGAATAATTTCTGAAGGATCATGTGACGGCTGGAGTGATGGCTGGTGAGAATTCAGCTTTGCCATCCCAAGATTAAACTACATAAAATATATTCAAATAGAAAGCTGTTATTTTAAATTGTTTTGATGAAATATATGTAGACTTGGTGAGCATAAAAGATTTAAAAACTTTAAAAAATCTTACCGAGCCCAAACTTTTAAATGGTATTGTAAATATTAATACAAAATACTAAAATTTTTAACATCTAGAATCATTCATCTGAAGTTTTGAGTTCTTTGACATGATGACCTGCTTTAAAAAAACTTGCGCTTGAAAGTTTATTAATTCAGAAATGACAAAAACCCCAGTTAACACTGCAAGACATCATATTTGTATATAAGCACCTGAGAAACACGAGCGAATTCACAAATAAATCAGCTCAATGTGGTTGTAACATCTGCCAGGGAACGTTTTAGAAAAGTGGTTCAGATGTGCAAACACTCGAAATGTGACATGTTCCAGATGAAAACAGACATATCGAACAGACGTCACATTGACGTGCGTAAGCGTCAGGGACTGAGCGTCGAGCAGAAAATCACTTACAATTTAGATCCAGAGGTCATTTTGAAGAAGTTCTGAAACCTTTAAAGCACATGACAAAATAATAAAAGCATTGAAATCAGATGGTTTCATAGATATTTACTGATTTCATGGAAGAATCTCATTTACACATCCATGTAATCTTGAATTACGTTAGACCCTCGAAATAATATTAGGATCGTTGCTTGGCCCTGCTTTAAAACATTTGCGTATAATTTGTCTTTTGTTTTTTACGGATTCCTTTGGTCAAGAGCTAAATGTCTGTCTTGCAACCACGAGACTGGAAAAAAGCTAATTTGTTATCTACAAAACAAAACGATGACTTAAAAGTAACCATCACATTGAAACGAGAGGTTTGGAGGCTTTCCAAACTGTGAAAGGCCAGACCGGGAAATCCGGGACCCCTGGCTACCACCACGCGCTAAATGTGGATACCTCTCACTCGAGGCATGTTGTGGCTGCTGTAGCTCTACTGGAATGATGGACCTCCGTTCTGATTGGAAAACTACAGACTCTCACACAGACAAACCCAAAACCAGTTGGGTCACTCATACTTTCACATATGAATACATGAGCTTGTGGACACAGGTAAATGCTTGTTGGTCCATTGCTCTTAAACAGTGCATGGTGAACCGTACAGTACGAGCTGTACAGACAATGCGTCCTAGAATACAAAAGGCCCTACGACATTCAGTATTTACACGTAACAACTGTTCGGCTAGTCACCATATCGCTTGATACTCAAGTGCCACATTTGTATTATTAGTACATATACACAACAAAACAATTGCATACCCCCCAAAAAATATGTAAAAACAAACACAAAGTAGTGCAATAAATGTAAAAAAATTATGCCAATATATTTGGTCCGAGGGTCTGGAGGTGAAAAAAGACCACCAGACAATACTGTACAAAAAAAGTGTTGATTGTAAATGACGTTGTATATTGTTGTTTGCAGATTTGAATGCATTCCTAAGCATCCTGACAATCTTGATCTGAGAGTAACGTAGGGAAGAGAAGTGCACGGATTCCTTCACCTGCTTAGAGTTGTTTCTTTATCGATGTGTGTGTGATCAGATGAGTATCTCCACCATCTCGCTGTCCATGTCCTGCGCTGGGAGTGGAGGCGGCGGCAGGCTCTGCTGCGGGAGCGACTGCACTGGCCCTCTCCTCTCTAATGTACTGCTGTGAAACACTGGCACATCTGTAGAGACAAAGAAACATGCAGATGTTTAGGGTCACGTTAGGGTAAAAAGAGTGTCTTAAGAGGAAAAATCTTTTAAAAAGCTGGTTTAAAACAAGCCATGTTCTAAGTAATGTACTCTTTGTATTCAAGTTGAAGAGTTCATTTGCAAAAACCAATAACTCCATTTTTATTTATTTTCAGAAATCACGTTTTTTTTATTGCGCATTCCAAGTAATATCAATCAAACTGCAGTTGGGTTGTTTTGATTAAGTAATAATAACTTAAACAAATACAGGTAATTTACAAAGCTGCTAGGTGGACTTACCAAATGGAAGAAAGCTTTGTGGAGCTATGGCAACAGTACCCTTGCCTTTATGATGTGTCATCGAGGGAGTACCACGACAGAATAAAAAAAGATAAATGTTGGCGATCGATAGCGGAGGCGCTTCAGCAACCTGGTGAGTAATGTACTGGAATTAGCATGTAAGCTAGCAAATCACTCATTGTGTTCTCATTCACAATAGCCACACAGAGTTTCCCATACATTAATTTATTTGTGGCAGGGCGGGAGTTTTTTTTATGAATGTATCTTTGAAGGTAACCGATTGTCTCCCGAAAGTGTCGCTGTCATTTTAATTTCAAGTAACGTTAATGTTTATGATATTTATCGGTTTTTGCAAATGAGCTCTTCAGTTGGTTTCATATGGTTTGAAAAAAAAAATGTAAATAATGACTCCAAAAATGTCATGTGATGTAAATGTATTTTCCTTGAATACATGTGAGTGCGCCCGCGCACGCACACACACACACATATTTACACTTTTATCCAAAGTGACTTACAAATAAGGACAACAGAAGCAATTAAAACAAGTTTCGGTTAGTCTAACTCAGTAAACTTAGCAAGTTTTTTTTTTTATAATAAATAAAAAGAAAACAAGTAGATGGAATAGAAAGAGATAGAGAATGCAGTGTTAGAGGGTCATTTTTTTTAAATAAATATAAAGTTGAAGGAAAAGAAAAAGAATAGAGAACGCTAGCATTAGAGGGTCATTTTTATAATAAATAAAAATAAAACAAGTAGTTAGAATAGAAATAGTTTCCAACCAACCAGTGACGCCTTGTTATAAAAGGTCAAATTATCCAACATTCTAAGATAATTTTAAGATTTATATTTGTATCACAATTTTCCTGTTTTCCCTTGCATGTTGATGCAGAAAGTACTTCATTTAAATATGTATGATATTCTAACAAAACCGCTTCAGTCCATTTATTAAATAATTAAAATAAAATATTACATAATTAAAATAGATTATGCCAAACTACAGAATTTTCTTTTCAATAATTGTTTTTCTTCAGGACAGTTACATAAGCCTAATATATATTTTTTAACTTTATGAAGTAGAAGTGTATTCAAGTTATTGTATGTACGAATTGCATTTTTGTTGAATAAATTATTACATCTGTTATGAGATGTTATATAACATGTTAAAAGTCATGTGATTGACAATTTTATCAAATTTTCTTACTTTTCTATTGTGCTGTTCCTATCAATTAGCACTCAACTAGTCATTAGTGGTTGCTGGGTTAGTTCATCTTTATAAATACAGAACCTGAAGAAAACCCTAGTTTATTATGGCTAATATGTGATTTTGTGTGTGTGCTGTACCAGCGATGCGGTCGGGTATGTAAACTGGGCTCGGGCTGCTGATCCGGCTCGGTCCGGATACGCTCTGCAGGGCAGGTGTGCTCGGCTTGCTGGCCTCCTGACCCTTTTCCGTCTGGGTGCAGCTGTCTCTGCTGCTGGTCTTTGAGTGTGTGGCGGCTGGCAGGACTGGAGATGGAGAGGAGGAGATGGACTCTGTTCTCAGAGAGTCACCTCTGAACTCTGGGCCGAGCAGAACACCTGGAACATGAAGAGCGTGAACAATTCAGATGTGAGTGGATAAAAGACATACATTAATACATTATAAATACATTGTACTATATTATGGCTGCAAATAGAGTTTTTGTGATAAGTGAATAATTTACTAAAATTTCTCACTAGAAATGACATCAAAAGTGGAAAGAACTAACCATCAACCACAACTTTCATACACCATCTTTAATTTTTTATTCAAATGTTACGGAATCAGTCAAACATTTTATTTTGATGAAATTTAGAGCACGAGATGCTTTTTTTGTTTTTGTTTTAACACATTTAGTAAAAATATAGGGCTGTCAGTCGATTAAAAATTTTAATCTAATTAATTACTTGATGTGTCGATTAATTAATCTAATTAATCGTGAAATAAATTTGATTGAAAATACTACCTACAAAAGATTATTTAAAGCTATTTTTGTGTTAAATGAGAAAGTATCAAGTAGACATTTACAAATTGTAGCTTTAGAAATAAATATTTTATTTGATTCAACATAAAATTTATTACACAAACATTTAGGAGACAACGGCCTAACATAAACTATGGAACAAAAAAGATTTGAGAAACATCTCAATATTTTTTGTTCATACAATGTTACAAAACAGCTTTGTTAACGGTCTTCAAAATACATTCTTTTATGTTCTACAAAAGAAAAGAACGATAAACGTTTTTTGGGTAAACTATCCCTTTATTTTATTATTATTATGAAATGATATCCTACATAAGAAACTAAATCTGCCAGCAGGTGTCGGTAAATGTCTTTGAGTCATTCATTCATTCAATTCCTTCAAAACCTGGATTCATTCAGGTATGAAGTAAATGGCTCTCTTTATGAATAGGCCTTTGAATCATTGGTTCACATGATACGCTCAAAACTCATTCATTCAGAAACTAATCTGCTGTACATTTATTGTGCTTGAAATATAACACAAGATCAACTTATTTACTGAACTGTTGTATAAAATCACATTTAAACTTGTGATATGGAACAAACTCATATAAGACAAAAACTCATACAGGGGCATTTTTTGCACCAATATCTTGGATTCTGGAAGCATTACTGCATTTATGGCGTTGTTGCCCTGCATCATTTTTGTCAACAGTCAACTGTATGAAATGTAAGATGATGTACAGGTCTGGGGGCGGGGTCAGTGCGTTAACTGCGTTAAAATATTTTAATCTTGTTATTTTATCATAACTAATTAAGTTAACGCGTTAAACTGACAGCCCTATTTATTTTATTACTTCTTTTGCTAATTTACAACTGGGGCCTCTCTGAGGGTTAAACAGTCCCACCAGCAATGCATTTCAGATCTCTTTCTCATGCACTTACCCAGACTGCCCTTCCAGCTGCGGTCTTCCCTGCGCTCCTCCGTGATGGGGCTGCTTCCGCTGAGACCCAGAGAGTGTGACAGCAGCCCGGAGCCACTGGAGCTGCCGGTGCCCATAGCTATGGACATGAGGGACTTGGAGGGCCTCATGGCAGGGGCGTCTAATTTGCTGGCCGGTTCTTTCCGTGAGCGCTGATGCAGTACCTTTATCATGGCATCCTTCTCTATGATCTGAGCGTGCAGGTTCTTGATCCTGCTCTCCATGTCCAGACAGCGGCGGTTAGCCATGAGGATCTCCTCTTCTTCTTTCTGGATACGTGCCTCCACCGAAGTGTCGTAGCTGCTGCTGGGGGAGTGGCTGATGATGGCAGAAGACGTGTCTCTGGATAGGTTAGAAAATAAACAAATATAAAAACCAATGAGGAGCTGAGTAGATTTTCAGTAAATTTTCACTTGTTACCTTTATTTTGTAGTTTGCTTTTAATTCCAGTTAAATTTCAGTTTCTGTTAATGGTCATAGTTTTACTTCTGTTTTTATCTAATAGTAATTTAAAGTTTTAGTTTTATTTTATATAGTTTCAGTATTTGTATAGTAATCATTCATATCGTCACTTCGAATGAAGGCGTTTACTAAATGAATAAATGTTTTATTTTTTCCCATTTGTACTGCAGTGCAGTATAGAGTTTCAGTTTAGTGTTATTGTTATGCACACTCACAATTTTAATGTTTGAATTTATTGATTAACCCCTTGAGATGTACCATCTCATTTTCGAGGGGGTCCCATATGTCCATTTATGCATTTTAGGTCCAATAATGTCCATTTCAGGTAAAAATATATTTTCATTGTTAGTTTTCAGGATGACAATGTTGAGAATTCTTAAATAACTTTCTATATTCCTACATTGTAGGCTTAGTGTATAGAAGTGAACTTGTGTACCTCTGTGTGGCCACAGAAGCAGCGGCGTCCAGCGCGAACTGTCTCATGACGCTCTCCTCCAGGTATTTCTGCTCCCATTTGGTCATGTCGGCCTCCAGGGCCAAAATCCTCTCCTCTTTTTCTCTCAGGTGCTCCATTAGAGCCGCTGTGCTGAACTCAGGACTGACTGGGTTCTGAGAACTACCCTGCCTCTGTGAGAGCGAGAGAGAGAGAGAGAAGGAGAGACAGAAAGAACCATTAATAAATCTTAGTTAAGTAAATCAATTCTGACTAAAATGTCATTAAATATATATGTTTCCCTATTTAAGCTAGTTAAAATAAGCCAACTGGCTTAGACTAAAGATCAACTCTAGGGTTACAATCGATGCAATCCGATGAAAAATGTATTTTATGCCTATTGAGCACCAAGCAATACTAAGCATAGCTTAGCAACATGCTAACATCAAACTTTATCAGAATCAATCTGTAGGTGTTGAGTCTCTTGTATAGAAAATAACAGTAAAAAAAATAAATCAGACTATATGTAATTAAACTCAACAATTTTACAAATATTTGCATATGCTGTCTACTTTTAGACTGACTTCCACACCAGCAGCTTAGCAACAGGCTAACATCAAACTAATTGCAATCAATTTTTTTCCCCAAATCAGTAAAGTGCAAACACTGCATACACAGCTGCTTCTAAAGATTGCATTAGTCATGTCATTCACAGTGCTGATTGCCTACACAACACAAATAATAAACCTTAACCTTAGGTTGGTAGCTCATCCTGATAGCATTACTCGGCCACATACACAATACTTCTGAACTCTAAACTAAATCCATGAAGTCTGAACTTTTCTTGACAGATGACTGAGTTGGAGTCTATGAGGCAGAATTTGCACTGAACTTGTTGTGTGGAAAAGTCCAATGTTTTGTTAGAGCTGTGTATTTTATGCTAACTGTGTACTGTGCTGTTAGTTTAGCAACATGCTAACATTCAACTCTATTGTAATCAATTGTGAGTTGAGTATTCTCAATGTGGAATGCTATGTGTAAGATGCATTTACACTTGTCCAGTTTCGTCTGGAATGCGTCCCAGACCACCTCCTGAATTGGTTTGAGAGATTGGATTTAAATCCGTCTCGAAAGCGTTTCAGAGGGCATTTACACATGGTCTTTTCATGATCAGATAGCTATGCAATCAGAGAAAACGCCTGAAGTGACCAGCTGTAAACAGGCTCTAAGATTTGAGTACTGCTGATCTAAAGTATTTTAATCGGTCCCACTTTATATTAGGTGGCCTTAACTACTATGTACTTACATTAAAAAAATAAGTACAATGTACTTATTATGTTCATATTGAATTGCAAAAGCTTAGGGGCAGGTCTTGGTGGTATGGGTAGGTTTAAGGTGTAAGGGATGGGTCAGCAGTGTAATTATAAATGTAATTACAGAAATTAATTACAGATGTAATTACATGCAGGTATTTTTAAAATACATAATTAATAGATATACATTAATAGATATACATACATAAGTACATAGTAGTTAAGGCCACCTAATATAAAGTGGGACCTTTTAATCTCATCTGAAGGTTGTTTCAGGTGTCCTGGTTGAAGGAACACCACAGAGGAAGGATGTCCAGTGTCTGGGCCCCTAATGAAGAATACAGCTGTCTGTTACTCCTCCTCCTCCTCTTTGCTCAACATGCACATTAACATAGGGGGGTGAGCTGCAACCTTTCCTCCAGATTAGGGGTCGGTAAAAACTGGACACACAGGAAGAGGGTACACAAGGAAACAGATCATCTCCACAATGACAGCATGAGCTCCTGCTGCCTGCAGCTGGGACTCATGCATGTATGACTGGTGTGTGTGTAGAAAGAGTAAATGGTTGCACTTATTGCAGTTTAAAGGGTTTTCAAACTGGGGTCCAGGGATATATAGCTGTCGAGATAACAAATGGTTCTGGGCCAGAATAGCGTGTACATCTCTTACCTGTTGCATTCGCAGTGATTCGAGCTCTCTCTCCAGTCGAGTGCGTAGCCGATGCTCAAGCTGTTCTCTCTTCTCACAAGCAGCCTGAAGCTGTGCTAGAGCCTGCTGCATCCGCTCCACCTTCTCCACATATACCTGCTTTTTCTTCAGCTATACAAACACAGAGAATGCAGAACTGCTCACGCTGCAACCAGAAGACCCCATCCACCTTACAATGCCTCCTTGTATCCTTCAACCTCTCTTTTCTCTTCTCTACATCTCTCAAATCCACCAGTGGTCGTAATTGCAGCCAAAATGAATGCCCCAATTTAGCTCGGGGGACAACAGAGAGAGAGAGAGAGAGAGAGAACACAGAAGTATTTGGCTCCCGTTTGGAAGCGGTGGGTGGAGAGGGCAAGAATTCAGCCATCTTCAAGTCCTTTCATGGCAGACAACTCAAGAGGCTTTGTTAGGGGAACAAGCGGGCGTTTGTGACAGGACAGAACAAAAGTGGAACGGCCCGGTGCATTTTGGGACGCAAGGGTGCGTGCCCCGTTCAGCGATGGCCAAAAGGCCATCTGGGAGAACGCCAAAAGAGCTCAACCACAGACTCCAACTGTTACAAACACTCAAGAGCGGAGTTCAGAAACGTCAATGCTACTTCGGTTAGAAGGCTTTTTTTATCGCTTTCTCTCCCTATTGAAGCTTTTTTTTTGGCCTCAGTAAAGGTTGTGTGGTTTCAGAGAAAGTTGCAGCCAACGGTCGACTTGAGCTTGAAGATCTTATCTGCAGCAATGAGGAGCTGATGGGAAGAACTTCAAAAAACTTAAGAAGGTTGAGCTTAAACATTGTGGTGGAGTACCACGGGGATGTATTTGAGGGTAAGTGGGTTGTGACTCAACGAAATGTCCATTTAATGCTGGTTTCGATAAAGTACACCCACAACTTTGTTTATCAACAACAAGACACTCATAAGCAGAAAATATTTACAGATGTTAATTTATTTCCCAAAAGTCAATCTGTTCTGCTATATTGTTCAATGGTCAGAGCATTCTTAAAGCAATTTGTGAAGTATCTGGAATAGATCAAGCCCTGTCTAAAATCTGCCCAGTGAAAGGCTGCCAAACAGGCAAACTGCCTCAGCCCTTCATCTGGATGGCAGTATGATTCAGCAACCCCCTTACCAAAATGTAAAAAAAATAACAGAAGTCCTTCAAGATTCACTTAGCTCTGAAAGAGTAACATACAATGTGACCACAAGGGGGAAGGGAACACATATACATACATAAACATACATATGGTCACAGAAATCATAGAAAATGTAAATGAATTTTCTTGACATGCAGGTAATTAAATGAACACCAGACGATTGAGAACCTGAATGTCTGCTTTGTTCTGTCCCAATTTAAAATGTATGCTTTATGTTTTAAAAAGTAGTTATTAAAAAGTGCGCATATATCTATGCAAATTTAAAAACACTATGGAGTGAATATAAGCATGTAAATCTAATTCCTAAAATTGTACATGGGTACCATTGGTTATCAATGAGCTTTACCTCCTCCTCCAGTTTGACCACTTTGGCTTGGGCGTTATTCAAGGCCTGGTCACGGATCTCTATGTGTCTGCGCTGGTCCTCGTTGGTGGAGCGAAGTGAATTCAACTCGATATCCTGCTTCTCCTTCTCTCTTTGAATCTCTTTAACTGATAAATGAGTAAAATGTACATTCAGCATTTTCTTTTCAAATTTATTACAAGTAAAAATGTTGCTTACAAATTAATGGTATTTCAAATCAAATCTATGGTTCATTTAAGTGATCGCACTGGCTGCAAGGAAGTTCTAGCTAGATTTTTCTAGATTTAGAGGTCCACTCACTCTGAGCCAGAAGCTGTGAGATGGTTTTGCGATTGTCCTCGGTGCCTTCACACTCTTTTGCAGCGAGCTGCTTGTTGGCTGTTTCCATTCGCTCTATTGAAAGAAAGAGACAATACAATCATACTTTCCCCTAATTTTATGGTTCAAAAATATCACAATGCTTCATAAAGTTTGGTCATGTGCGAGAGATTCAATCAGTGTTAGAAAACAGGATACCAAAACCAGACCATCTGTGTCAAACAGATTTTATTTGCAGATGTATTCATGTGAAAGTTTATATGACGTCTCGTTACAAAATGTGGTTTTTGCAAAGCCTTGTCGAAATGCTAATACCAAAATAAAAATATTGAATTTTCTTCATGCATTCAATAAATGCAACGAACAGCTGTAATTGTTTTAACAGAGGCTTTGTGCAATATTCTCCAACCTACCAAAACACCGAATATGAAGCTCATATTCCAGGCCTCTTCTCACAAATGATATACCACTGGGACTGGTTGCTCAGCAAATTGGAAAACAAGAATCTAACAAACATTTTATATGTGCCCAGTTCCCAAAGAGTGGTCTTGACATAAGTCATGATGTGCTGTTAAAACTGGCCCAGATAAAAGGGCCATTATATGAGTAGGGGTTGCTAGTTTTTTGCAATGGCAAACCATTCATCAGGGAAGCAGGCCAAACGTTAAAACAATATTTCCCCCTCTGTTAAGTCAACCAGACTGTGAGACGAGCATTCCAGAATCAAATGCCTTTCCCCCACTGCGCTTTAGTGCCTCTCAAAAGAATTAAGATTCTAATCTAGATTTAAAATATAGATGAGAAATAACATTTTTGGTAGAAAATTATGCTACAAGTGGATACCATGGAGTTGCAAAAAAGTAACAGCACACTTCAACTTGTTTTGTTCACAGCACAAACATATTAGGAAAAAGTATACACCGAAGTTTAACAGTTAGGATCGGGGGTTTGTTGAAATCCCTGACCATCAAAATGAGCAAGAGTAATAATGATGGATGCCTTCGCAAACAACACTAATTATTGATTGTAATAAATCTACTTTGATAAAATCTAGGTTTGAACAATTGCAAAAGTATTATATCAAGCTACAGAAAATATGAGAGACATGGGCTGAAAGAAAGAAGGGCAAGAGAGAGAAGAAAAATTTGCTGTAAAACTCTGGGAGCTCCCTGTGGACTTAAAAGTCTGGGCATACTGCCATAAATCAGGGTTTCTCTGTTCTCTGCTGGACTAAAGAACACAGTGAGGCATGATCGTAGAGGTGGCCACACTCAGACAGACAGGAATGAGAGCGAGAAACTGTTGCTTTGGTTTGGACTCCAAAAGATACTATACAGAGCCATGAGATATCACACAGAAGAAAACAAACTAAATGAAAATTCAAATGCTTTGAACTTGGATAAGAATAAGGAGTCTCTTTGAATGGAAAGGACAGAATGTTGCAGCCAGGTGTGACCACCGCAACATTCTCACGTACAGACTCCATAGTGTTTCTCCATTGGATTTTCATATACATAATATTTTTCATACGCATCCAAAGTACTGTCATAAAACTCAAGATGGCACAGTCCGATTCTAACTCAATCTGACATAATGACATCATTATTCACAGTGTTTCCCCTAGGTTTACGGCTTTGGGGGAGGGAGGGGGGTCCGGTTTTTTTTTTTTTTTCGTTTTAATTTTTCTGGGCTCCTTTTTAATAGTTAAATTAAATTTAAAAAATAAAAAAAACGTCTAATTAATTAAAATCATGAAACAAACAATTTAACATCAATATATCAAAAGTTTAACAAAAATTACATGTTTAGGGCCCTATGAAATGTTTTATTTTTTCCAACCTTATGTTTTATTGTTACCAAATTATGTTTTATTGTTAAAAATGTCTTTTAACATGTCTAATTATTTGAAAGCATAAAAACAAGTTTAATTTATTCTTACAATAGTCTAATGATTGTTTTCCTCAGAAATTCTTTGTTGTGTATTTACATTTTTTAAGGCATAAAAAGTCAATGAATTTATATTTTAATTAATGAAAATTAAGGGGATTTAATATTACAATTAAAACATTGAAGAAATATTGTATGATTATTCCTTAAAAATAAGGTTTTAATAATTTTAGTAGTAGTAGTAGCCTATTACGTACATTCTACTAAACAACAGTAATACTGTATATTTCTGCCGCAATGTCTTCAAAGTAAACCAAACGTTTATTTTGACGGGTTGCCATGAATACCTTTACATTCCTGTGTTTATATGATATGAGGATAGCTTTACTCAAATGAAACGGTCAAATGCTCATGAAGTGACTCTCAGAGCAGTTCTGGAGATGTTGTTCATGTATTTATGTCCTCATTACTGAGATGGCAGACGTTAATATCACCGGAAGCGTCACGAGCGTTTCAGTACGAGTAGTACACAAAACCGTGCGTCTGCGCCATTCATTAACACATAGACACACAGAATTCATATTTAAATAGTCGTTTTGTGGCTTAATATTTACAAATACTAGTGGCAGTGGGAGTGTGCTCACTTATGTGCGTGCATCGGGGCGCAACTCCACAGAAGTTCCGCCCCTCAGAGACAGAAATGACATGCCGTCGTGTAAATAAGATAAATAACATAAGGCTATTTAGTTTGTTTAATAAAAAGAACAAGGTATAGACCTGTTCTATAGGAAAGGTAACTTTAAATGACTTCTGTTGTGATCTGGCACTATAGAAAATAAAATTAAATAAAATTAACTTGACCTTCAAGTTAGGCGGGCCGCCCCCCTAATATAATGGCAGGGGAAACACTGATTCACATGGCGCAGCTGATTGGTTTCTTTTTTTCATATCAGTAGCCAATGAGTTTACTGCTCAACATTCAAATACTCGGCTAGTGCTTGCTGTAGCAGTTGCAGCACCCTTCAGATACCCTCCACCTTCCCCTATCCTATGGGGTGAAAACATGTATGTTATATATGGGGGGGTATTTCATATGTGTTATATGTGCAGCAGCAGTATTTCTTACATGCTCACAACAGCACGTCTGTGGATGTATTGGCAGTAACAAGCCATAGTACTTGCTCTGCAGCAGCAGCGTAGCAGATCTGTTCCGCCAAGACCAAACACATTAACATTTTCATGTACATTACAATGCTAGTTGTCATGACAGAAATAATATTACGTCTTGAAGCTCTACACTGCTCTACTGCAACCTGGTATATCTGACTGTAATCCAGTAATCCATTCCACTCTGTTAGCCATAAACAGATTTACTCTTACTGATTTCTCAAGCATATTACAAAAAAAAAATTGTTTACATCAAATTGGTTCACTATATAATAAGAACAACACAAATATGCTTTGGAGTCATTGCTTATTCATAAGATTGTGATACAGTGGCAAGGTACAATTCATGAACACTGCTTTTATAATAATCTCATATTATTCTCTTAAACCCTGTTTGTAATTTAATTACTCTGTTTTGTTCTCACCTCTTAGATCCCTGTTGAAGTCGTGCATCCTGCGCACCTCCATCTCCAGCTTATTTCTCATGGTCTTCTCGAGAGCTTCCCTCTTTGTGGATGATTTGGCCAGGTTCTCATAAGCTTCAGACACCATCTGGATCTCAGTCTCCAGCTGCAGAGTTAAGAGAGGGCTTTAACATTGCTGAGGTCTTACAGAAAAATATATATTGTATATGTGTTTGGAATTCAAAAGGATATAGTATAGAAAGCTGCCTTGCATGAAATAACTCCAAATCTTCTACACTTTTATATCAAAATGGTGTTGGTTCTCATGCCCGAGTTGGTGCTGGGCCATCTAGGAGCCTATTACGGTATTTCCCAACCCTGTTCCTGGATGCACACCAATACTACACACTTTCAAACTCTTCCTAATTAAACACACCTGATTCAACTCATCAGCTCTTTAGTAGAGACTCCAAGCCCAGAAATAGATGGGTCAGATAAGAGAGACATTCAAAATGTGTACTGTTGGTGAGCCTCCAGGAACAAGATTGGGGAACACTGCCTATTGTGAACTGAAGTTTCCACTGACTTGAGAACAACAAAATTACCTTTTGTAGTTTGGACACCTTCTCCCCACACACTTCCAGCTCTTGCTTAAGCAGGCGGTTTTCTTCGGACAGCATATCCACCATCTGCTGGGCACGGGCTAGCATGGCGTAAGGATCTCCCTGCATGGAGTGTGGATGTGGGTAGTGTTGTCCTGGACTCTGTTGGTGCTGCTGGGGGCCCTGTTGGTGGTACTGGTGCTGATGCATGTGGAGGCCCCTGGGAGCTGACCCATAAAGATCATGAGGAAACGCGTGGCTCCGCTGATGGGGAGGGTGACCTGGACCGTATGGATCCCCCTGGTGGGAACCAGGCCCCTGTGTGCTACGAGCACCAGTGGGGAAGGGCTCTCCCTGGTAACCCATAGGTGGAAGAGGGTGGGAAGAGGCCATGATGCTGCTGAGAGTGGAGGACTGAGCACGGGAGAGTGAGCCCCCTGACGTAACAGAAGATGAAGGGCTGTGGTGATGGACAGACCTTTGAGAGTGACTTGAACTCTCCTTATTTGACCTAATGAGAGCAGAGCAATAAATAATATTCACATTTTGATTGATTACAAAAGTCGAAACATACAAAAAACATTAAAGAGAAAAACTTTTGTTGACCTACAAATAAATTAGGCTGATTTACACTTGCATAACCAACGGCTTCTTGTAAGAGATTAAATCACAGTTGGAAAACAATGACTTGTCCAAGGTGGAAACTATGCAATGCATTCCAACCGTTCATAAAAATATTTTTTCACGGGTCAACATTCCTGGTTCTCTGAAACATAATGGAGAAACTGTCATGTTGTGACATGTTGTAGATGATTATTAGAATTTGATATGCATTCTTTTGCTATATGCCACACACTGGCTCTGAGGTGAATGAATTCAGGGAAACAGGCAAAACTGGCTTTTCCCATAACTGGTTTCCTGACAACATGTCCCAGCATCTAAGGAAAGGGCTGTTTTTTAAAACTCATCATTTGGAATTTTTTAACTGAACAGTCAAGGAATGCAGTTTGTGTTTCAAGGTGTATCACTCTAGTTCCTACAAAAATTCCCAAACTTAGCCCACACTGGAGCCTTTAAAGTTACACTCACCGGAAAGAGCCATATTCAGGTGGTGGCTGGTATCGGACATGAGGAATGTCAGCCCTGGCTGGCTGGCTTGTGCCACGGTGGTCTGGGTAGAAGTGCCCAGGCTCCTGGTGCGGAGGCTGATGGTGCTGCTGCTGTTTGGGTGGAGAGGGCATTACTTTAAAAGGGTAGTCTGGAGGTGGGCCTCTGTGTGGGTGCCCAGTGGGTTTATAGTAGTCTCCAGGAAGTCCAGGTGGAGGCAGCTGGGGAGAAAGTGGTGAACTGGTAACAGGTGCATGGGCCTTGACCCCACTGGTAGCCAGCGAGAGCTGCATTAGTCTTTCGCTGAGCGAACGTACATGGCCTTGTTTAAGATCCTTGAGCCCATCATCTTGGTGCACTTTGCCTCCGTTCACTCTTTGCACCGTAGGCCTGCCCTCTGGGGGTCGCACCTTAGGGTTGCTGAGGCCAGTCACATAAAATGCAGCACCTACTGATGGGGGTATCTGTGGTTGAGGCTGCTGGGGCTGATGGCCACGGAAATACTGCGACTGCACCTTGGCTTGGTCATAGGTGGGCAAGTCTTCGGGATTCTGCCCTTGTCCGCTCACACAGCTTCCACCACCTGACCCCGTGCCTCCACCTCCTCCTCCTGCAGTGCGTGTGCTAAGCTTCTCCATGCCACTGTCGGCCTGCAGCTCCTGGCCCTGAGGCTCCTGCCTCGCAATGTGAGGGACCATCGAGTGCTCGTCCCCTGGGCTGCCAGGGCCTGGGTATCCACTTACTGGACCTTGTTGTTGTTGCTGCTGCTGCTGCTGCTGTTGTTGTTGTTGTTGCTGCAAGGCAAGATAATTTCGGCCCTCGCCATAGCGCATTTGCTCCTGTAAGAGCCGTTGCAGAACCGTATGGCCACTACCGCTACTGCTGCTAGCCGATGTGTCCTCGGAAACTGAGGCTGCCGCCCTCATTTCCAGCTCCCGGGACCTGCCTACCTCATGGAAGGAGGAGCTTCGGGCACGGTCCACACTCCCTGCATAAAACACCAATGAATGATAAGTGATAAGTTTAGCCACTAACTTTTATCATAGGCTGGACCATAAGTGTATCAAGCTGAAAATGAATGAAAACAGACTGAAGGAGACTGACAAATCTTCTGCATGTTTTTAGAGAAATGCTTGAAATCTCAGATCCCAACTGTCCCAGACTCTTCACACATTGACATCTGGGCACCACAGTCATGAAGTTTAACAATTTATGACACCAGTTCCCAGTTTAAATGGGACAAAGGTAGAACTCTGATGATCTTTAACCACTACTAATTACTATTAAAATGTAAATCAGGGAATAAAGTTTCTGTGTTGTAAAGAACAGGAGCCCAGGGTCAAGGTGTTGAAGTCCACCAATGATGCAAATCATATTACCAGTACCATATATACACCACATCTCTGTACAACTGCTCCATTTCTTTAACATGCATTGCAGTTGAGTCATCTGATTATCCAAAGCTTATGTCTTAGTTCAAAGCTTAAACCCCAATATCCCTACTGTATGCTTGAGCTGTAGACACTTAGAAATCACACAGAGCAATTTAAAACAACAGTGAGCTGTTAAAGCATACAAAGCCATTAGGTGAAAACCATTCCATAACATTAGCGCCAATGAGGGGAGTAATGTGTAGTACCTTTATATCACTACTGCAAGGCTACTGTCATATATATTCTGTTTCTCTAAATGGTGTTAATCTGGAATGGTTGCCACTACTGGCCTTGAGTTTGTAGTTTAGTGGTTATTGTACCATCTAAAAAGTAATGAAGGGGAACTTATTACGTCTATTTTTTTCTGATATTCCTCGCATTCTCAAGGAGGATGAGGCTTTTTTCCGAAACATCTGTGGTGAATAAATACATAAACATAAAGTGAGTCCGAAACAGAGCCATCAGTGTACAACTGCTTTCCAACCTGGAAAGCCAGAGAAAGTGGAGACAGAGAGAGTGAAAGAAAAAAAAATACAGTTCATAGTGGCCTGCCCCCAACCCCCCATACTTTAACTTCCACTTCCTTTCATTCTCCAATCTTTCGCTCACTGAGACCTCCTCAGAGCCAATGACAGGGATGGTCACAAACAAAAGCAGGATGAGAATGTGAAATGCCGAGGTCACAAAAAACTCATGGTTAAATCAAATGAAATGATGGCTGATTTTACTGTAGATGGAGAACTAAAAACTGTCCCTAAAAGATACTTTTCAGCAGATTTATTTTACATGTGTTTACACATATCAGTTTTTACTGCGACCTTCATCCAGAGTAATTAAATAAAATTTGCTGGACAAATCTTAGGCTCTAGATTTCGTTCAAACACCTTTACTTGAAAAAAAATGTCATTGCTTTTATTAATCACTTTAAATGTAAAACTTATATCACAGGACTTTTTAAGTGATAAAATTATATCACTTAATTCTACATTTTGGTAGCTGGAATCACAGGGTAGGACGGAGCCACGCCGAACTGGACTAACCTATAACATTTAGTACTTCTTTTTGTCCCATTGATGTCCACCCCACCCATCTAGGCTATGGTGTTCTCCAATCACTGTGTAATTCATTACTCCACTGTATATTCGACAAGGTCACCTACCTGTGTGGCTGCTGTAGATGCTGTCGTGTGTCAATACTGGCTGCTCATGGTGCTGACAATAGCTAGGGTCACTGGAATGAAGAAGCTCCTCAAGTTGCTCCAAAACACACAGCCGGTCCGCAAGGTCCCGAACGCCAAGCCACTCTAGAACAGGAAGGCACTCTGGCGAGTTAGAACAATGGGGGTGGGGTCCAAAGACAACCAGAGGTGCTTTTTTTTGGATTGTAGAGAGAAATATATTTCATGTGAAAAATAGGGGACATGAGGTATGTTTGTTTCCTGATTGAGACAGAACGAAAAAAGAAATCCCCTTGTTTTTTTTACCCCCATTTTTACAGCCATTAGGGACCACACTGCAGCTGTCTAGCTAGGTGATAGAAAAATGTTCAGCTACTGGACTGAGACTAACAAGAAATTCTGACACACAGATAAAATAGTTTAAGGGAATGAGGCTGATTCCTGATCAGCTGGAAAAGATGGCAGTGGTTCAATCCAACTGTATGTAAGGATGTGCATAGTTTTAAGGGACTGGCATTAGCTACATAATGCCAAAGAAACTCGTAACATCGAATTATAGTGTGTGAAATTTTGATGCATTAGGGACTTGCAAAAGTCTTTAAAAGTATTTAAGATTAGTTCTTCCCAAAATGGATATATTGAAAACAGGTCAGACTCAGCAATATTTTGCACAAATCTAAAGCCTCTTTTTTAAGGCCATTAAGATTTATTTGTACTGTGACATATTAATTAAAATCAAGCACATTTCCCACCAAATTCTCATTACTGTAACAGAATGTTTTACTTTTGAGTTTTTGTAGCTCATTTCTGATTTTTTTTTAAACATTATTACATTAAAGTTACTGTAAAAGGTTAGGGCTGTCAAATTTGTGGTAATGTGTAAATGTTTTAAATATACTGCTTTATAATTTCATTCCCATCCATAATTTTCTTCAAGCAAAATATAATTATTTACAGGGCTCTGAACCGGTTCAAGGAACGAAAACGAAAACCCGGAAATGAACAAAATTTTGACAGGAACAGAACCAGAACCAGAAACAAAATAAAATGTTATAGTTCCGAACAGAACCGGTTAATAATGTTATTTTATCGTTCCATTTAATATTTGAAATTTGCAGTCAACCAATCCCGAATTCACAGCCTATGCAAATGTGACGCTGATGCATCCAATGAGTGAAATGCCCACGCTCAGCTGTGAACTCCTCATAGGCAGAGGTGTAAAGAGTACCTAAAAACCATACTTGAGTAAAAGTACAGATACCTTACAGTGAAAATTACTCCACTACACGTTACAAGTCACCAATTCCAAAACAACTTGAGTAAAAGCCTTATGGCGCTTTTCCACTGCATGGTACGACTCGGCTCGGTACGGCTCAGTACGGCACGGCATGGTTCGGCTCGGCACGGTTTGCGTTTCCACTGCAGTTCAGTACCGCTTTAGAGTGGGCGGGATTATTCACATGTCATTATAGTTGCGCCGCCTCTACTACCACGACTCCTAAAAAAAAAAATCCTTTTTAAGGAACTAAAGAAAAACTAGGGCTATATATACACACAGGGGGGGGCTAACAAGCTTAACAAGATAAGACACACTTGGGGAGACTAATCAAGGGGAACCAATGAACAAACGGACTACAAACTGACTACAAACACCACGGGAGACAGGAAGTGAATGCAAAATGTAATGTGTAACTGCAACACTCATTTCAAATGTAGTGGAGTAAAGAGTACAGATACTCATTCAAAAATGTAGTGAAGTAAAGAGTAAAAGTTGCTAATATCTTTGATACTCAGTACAACAACAAAGTAACCGAAAAGATACTCAAGTACAGTAACTAATTAAATTTACTCCAATACTTTACACCTCTGCTCATAGGTAAGTTGCAATGGCAATGCACCGGCGTTAAGAGTTTTTCCGAGGATAGTGTAAGGATTCAACAGATCACACGCACCTGCAGCGCTTCTGTGAACGGAGAAAACAGAATAAACTAGGCTTACATAAAAGGAATAGCCTATATTGGCCTATACACTAAATATATTTCACTTAAATCATTGACAGATTAACAAAATGAAAGAAAAAGTGTGCTGAGTTTCGGTTCATTGTGACGCGATCCAAAGTTCACAGAAAGGAAAACAAGATGGCAGAAAGTAGTTTTCTTTATTTTGCAAATGCTTTTATTTTTCAGTTTTATTTGTTTTGCAAAAGCTTGACAGTTTTGAATGATGTCTTGCTTCTCTGTATACCGTTGGTATGGCCATATCGCCCCGGTGCACACACATACACAACATATTTTGCGACATTGCAGCCTGTTCATTATCAAAATAAAATACAGTTAAAGAAATATATAGGCTATTACATAATAATATTTTAGCATCCAGATACGTCGCGAATATGGAAGCATTTGGATTCGTGCCGAATGAGAGAGGTAGGCATCAGTTTTACCTTGAATTAATTTGTTTTTGGATTGACGTTTTTATAACCTATAGCCTTAACTTTAGAGGATTTGTTGTGGAGAGAAGGAAACTAATAACGGTGTTTATATATATATATATATA
>NW_015555817.1:343398-378093 GCF_001515605.1 Sinocyclocheilus anshuiensis
CAGTAAAATACTATTTATGTATATTGCATTATATGCATTATATATATATATATATATATATATATATATGGTGTTTATAATGTTTGTAAACATTTTGCTTTACCGGCATTTTAGCACATTATTTCTGAATGTAATAAAAAAATTCGACGTGAGCCAACGCGACTTGTTTTTTTTTTCACTCTCAAAACTTAATTTTATAGGAGTAAAAAAATTTTTAACAGTGCAGCAAAGATTTTTTAATATCTTTAAAAATACTTTAATGCCGTGCTGTATGGCTATGACTAAGCGCAGCGGGTTAACAGATTATCTTCTTTTTTTCTTTTTTGAGTAAAAAAAAACCGCTGTACTTTATTTTTATTATTATTATTATAGGCAAAGAAAAAGTTTAAAAATAATGTTATTAGCCGGTATTTTTTACTAGGAAAATCGGTTTCGGAACGATAATAATACAGAGGAACGCAAGAGCAGAAACGTTAAAATATCGATTCTGCTCAGAGTGAACAGATAGAATGTTATTTTCGTTTTCAAGCCCTGATTATTTATTTAGTCCAGGTCAGAGTGAAATATGACAGGATATACTCTTGACAGGTTTTGTGTGTTTCACTCATATTTGTCTGTTGACAAAAACCTAGAAACTCCCTCTTTCAGACAACACATTTTTAAAAGAAAACTCACTACAAAAACTCTTGAATCACTCACATACAAAACTTCACATTGCTATGAAACAGTCTGAATCATGCAATAAACTAGACCCCTCTCTAATACGCCCCAACCTCGGCAAAAACAGAAACAGACTACAGATGCCTCCTCCCCTCACACCCCTGCTGACGCTTGAACTTCAGGTTCCTTGACTGTTTCAGATAAACAGTTTATTCCACAGCCAGAGTGCCCTGAAGTGAATTCGGGGAATCTGACATGCATAAAAGTCCACAGACAGGGCTCCTAACGAAAGTTTGCAAAGTCTCTGACCTCGGAGTCTCACCATGATTGTGTCAATGACACTATCTGTTTACAGTTTAAGTCCTGACCAAGGTATGAAGCATGTCAAGCATGCTTCCCAGAACTACAAAACTGGGGGAATGTTTATCTATCCTCTTAACTTCATGAACACGTTCCCTTTAAATTTACTACCTACTACGTCCATAGAGCAAATGCCTCTTTTGTCTAGACTTTGAATAAAGTTCAAACATTATCATACTAGGTGACTTTGAAGAACTTGGCATCCCTTTTATAGTACAATCAAGACCAGAAAATTAAGCTGTTAAAAAGCTAAAAGATATACATCCAACACAAATTCGACTCACAGATTTCCACCTCCTTTCCACCAAAGACGTCTTGGATGAGAAAACGCCACTGAACTCTTCTGACCGTTGACCAATTGTCTTGAGCCGTACTCCTTTGTTCACACACTTAATGATACTGCTGCAGTAAGCTCGTACACTGAACTAATGCATTCCATCAGGTGTGGCTGTAAGGATAGGTGAGCTGGATCACTGCCAGTTATCTACACACCTTCAAACCTGCCTGCTGCTGTTAACACTCCAACTTACATCAAAATGAGTAGAGCTAATTATCAGAGACTGGGTGTGCGATGCATATCTGAAATCTGACTAATATAACAGTTGAAAAAAAGCAATTGTGGTTTATACAAATTATTTCTCTATGAAAGTGTCCAGTTTTATTTAATCCAGATTATCGGGTTTGGGTTTTGGAGTTTACTGGAAGGTCAAAATAGTTTATTAACCATTTAAAAATGTTCACTTTCACAAGGGGCTTCTGATCTCGTTTAGTGTGCCAAGACATTTTACCCGTTACTACTTTTCAATTTCTGTATGATACAATAATCCAAATATGAATTATTAGTTGAGATGTTGACATAAACATTGATGAGCTAACAAACCTTCCTTGGGGTAGACACCAGACGCAAATGAAAACAAGACATGGGATGAACATACATGGGACATTGCATGCAAAAACTGCTGGACAGAGAGTTAGTGACTATATAACATCTACATTTGATTACATTTATGCATTTGACCTTTTTTTCATAGCGGGGGGAGGGCTCAAAAAGGGATCTTCACATTAGGGGGCACTTGTCTAACTGGACTAGTCAGTTGTTGGAGGACTAGTTGATTAGTTGACCACCGTCAGCCATCAATAACACTAACATGTTGTCAACAGACAAATCCAGGTCAAATTGAGCAAAGGATCCACCTGCTAAGAAGTTGAGTAATGTAGAAACAGGTGGCAAACCGCAAGTCCTCTGATAAGAAACTAAAACACCTGGCTTGCCCTAACACAGACAGCAATTATTCCTTCCTCATATTTCTAACCGCTGCAGTCCATGTCTCTTTCAAGAGCAACTAAACCGAGCCAAGAGCAACGTGAGTACTGGGCAAAAAGAGTGCAATTAATTAAAAAAGGCTTCATCCTCTTGGATTTTTTTAAAGAAATGGCAGTGTTCAATACACATGTAAACCGTATAAAATTATCTCCACTGGTGTGCAATAATCTGTCATTTATCAATCATTTATTACAATCTCACTTCCTTGACAAAAAGTTATATACTAAGAAAAATCCTCAAAACCGCTTCAAAATGTCTGATTTTAAATTGCAGTGATAGCTGTACTGAGAAAGATCAGATCATTCAAAATAGATGTATTCCACTAACTGTAACCTGGTTTCTGATTGTCCAGAACATTCTGAATGGACGCTGACATTGTCTAAATATTTACGTTTCATGCACAAGTTTCCCAGGGCCCCCATGCAGACAGTGTTTATTTGGGTAATACATCAGGAATGTGGCCCAGGGTAGGTTTGAGTACGGGCCCGATGCTGGCAGTCTATCAAACAGCCTCTGACAGTACAGTCCATTCCTGCCCTCATTATGCTGAGACACTCCAGGTTCTCAGTACAGCACTGACAGATGTTCAGGTTAATATCTGATCCAGGACTGATGTTAATGCTTATCTTGTTAAAACGTTTTGAAATTGAAAACAAACTGTTTCTTAACTATTACTTTAGGACATGCTTGCTAAACTTCAAAACTATTTCCAAAAATACCCTGTAGTTTGGTTTACAGGGTGACTAATACCATCACATCTAGTCTTTCAACACACGTCTCCTGTTAAATTTAAAGTCTTTTTAGTCATATGACCAGAAGCTGACAATAGAATTAATCACCAAATGGATTTGATTTTAACAGATCTGAACCTATGGAAGTCTAAAGAGAACAATATGTACTGGTGTTGTTGTTAGCTAATTAGTGAAAAAGTGTCCATAAAAAATAAAAATCTAGTTTAAAACACGAGTTTTTAGAAACATAATATTTTTGTTTAAAATAAATGACATAAAAATTTAATATTTTGTGACCATCAAGCAAAAAGTAATAACATTTTCACCTTGAAAGCATGTCAGCCTACACAGCTTACTCGTGTTTTTAGAATTCTAGAAAAAAGTTTTTAAAGTTTTTTAAACAAATATCATGAATTAATAATTCATAAATATAATGAACTTTTTCTTGTCATAAAAATGTCAAAATATCTGATATTTTAAAATATTTATTGACCTTGACACACATCCATGAGGGTTTACAGGGGTCCCTTTTTATGATATAATTTCCTTTTTACTTTTTGTTTTAGGTTTTTGAATGTTGGTTGCACCACTTGACTTTGATTTGGCGGCGAAACGTTTTTCAAATGTTAATAAAGCGATTCTGTTAAAATATTTTTCTAACAATTATTAATAGAACATTTTACCAAACTGCTTGCTTATTAAAACATTTAAAAAATGTAATTATTTTAAATAGTCTTTTTTCTTCATCATGATATCAGACGGACAACTGTATCACCCTGATATTTGTTAACTTACGCAGACCAAAGAAATTTGGAAATATAAAATATGCTCATCATCCAAGTCACTGTATGAATTGCATTTTTTACATTTTTTTAATATAATGACAGATATGGACACAAAAATGAGCGTTGTGTCATTGAACCATACGCATGTTACTATAGGCAAGAACTTTACCCTTTGGTACCGCTTTTCAGAGAACTGTGACAGAAGAAGAAACAGAAGAAAGCAAGATTTTCCATTGCATTTTCTTGTCTTACTTCCTGACCGCTGGTGAATATTGCCGCTGGCAACAACGGTAAACCGTCTAATGCTGACGAGTGGAAGGGCAGCATTCCACAAGCACTAGAGTTTCACCAGGACAACCTCCTGACATCAAAACTTAAAAGCGGGAAATATCAGGAAGGTGACCTTAGAAAATGTCTGTTAAGGAAGAGTGAGCAGCCCTCTTATAGTTAAAAAAAATGCCACCCCCAACTTTCACAGGCACTGTTTACATAACGGGAGCATTAGTGGAACGTTTCCAGGGGTTTAATGAACTCCAGAGAGCTCATCCATGTTAAGAGTTCTTTCATGCTTTATGTAGGACATGATAACACTGACAATACTGTTATGGGTGAAGGAGGAGCTAATACAAAATAAAGTAGTGTGTTTGAAGAGATACTAAAGAGATGATGATGATGAGGCCACAAGAATGGCATTAAGGCAAAAGATGGAAAGTTTATGGGGAATTAAGATGGCAGTGAAAGATCACTGTGAATCTAAGAAAGACGGCTGAAATGTGTCTTTTTATGAACGGTTAACAAACTAGGGCTGTTAGTTGGTGGGCTGCCTGAACGAATATTCAAATAATTGACAATAAAGCATTAAATGTGTTTGAGCGCAGTTTTCTTTTGCAGGTTTTTTTTTTTTTTTTTAAATAGCCATTAGGTTTTGATTTAAGCAGTTATGACCCACAATTTTGCTACATGCTATTGCTAGTCAGTTGCAGGTGCTATTTAGGGGGAGGGACAATCTCATTCTAGAGATCTAACGTAATTGGATAAAAATAATCTAATTTCATCTAATTGGATAAAAATCTGTGCAGTCATCAATAATTTTGGTTTGGGTACATGGAAAAGAAAAACTGTACATTTAAAACACAATTATCTGAAAAAGTAATTCTGTCAAAGTTTAGGATTCCACTAGCATAGATGTGTCAAAACTAAAAGACATCGACTAAAACCTTTCATTTTGATTTCATGGGGTTTTTAAGGAACAAAAAGAGATGCACCCCAAACCAAACACTATTCTCACACGCAAATTTGATTAATTTTGATGAGACAGTGACAAAGGAACAGTCTGAAAACAAAGACACGTGCAGACAGAGAGATTAAGGCAGAACGGGGAATTGAGAAACACATGGCAGGAACTGAGCAGGAAATGCAACATTCCATTCTGGAAAGGTCTGGCGCTGCAACCGTGGAGAAAGCTTAAAGCTCAGCCTCCCCCTGTGTCCATTACTCCCAGCTCTGAGAGATTCTCACACTGCAGGACTGGAAAAGAAGTAGGCCAAGAAACTCTGACACATCTGCTCCTTCTCTCTACCTCTGTTTCCATGTCCGTCGCAATATGTCTTCACCGCATTAATTCACCTCCTCCCTCAATTGTGCTGCTTTCTTGGAATTCAACCGTGATTCATTTCAAGGGATTACGTTTTTTAAACATGTGAGGGGCCTGATGGGAAGTCAGAGCTGAGAGAAACCAGAGGACAGCACTTGGGGCTACAACACTTCAGCACACAGTGAACTGTTTTAGGACAGAATACACTTCCAAAATACAACGCTTTATTGGATACAGTTGTATGGCATTACCATGTTGAATTGGTGACTACCATTTTACTACAGTACTCCATGAAGTATCATTGAATACCATGTGATACCATACATTTATGCAATACACTTCCATAGGTGAATCTGTGCATCTAACAAAAATGTCCAGGTAAAAAAAAAAAAACTATTTTGAGACCATGTTTTTACATATTTATTATCATTAAGCATATTTATTCAACAAATACCACCATGATGACACATAAATAATTCAAATAACACATTATTTTATACGGTAAAAATGTTTGCATTAAGGCAATGAGATTTTGATGCATGAATGTGTATAACTGTCATGAATATAATGCCACAATGCCTTTATATAAATGAATTGCTGCTACCCAATTATATTGCTGGTATGTTTAGTGAGATTTACCCATATATCAAATTAGTATTAGCACTAGTGTTGTCAAAAGACCCGGTATTTCGGTACCAAGTCGGTACTAAAAAAATGAAAACGTCAGTATTATTCTCCGATACCATCACTGTAACATGGTACCACCATAGCATATTTTGTAAAAGTAAGAGTAATTATACTCCACATTAACTTCCAAACAAAAGTATATTATTGATGTTTCATTAATCATCAGGGATAAGTAGTATATATTTATTTAATGCCATGTCAGCATCAAAGGCTATTTTCATGGCAAAAACAATTAAAAAAATACAAGTACAACAAATACAATAAAAACCAGCAAACAAACAAACACAAGTTATATCACACAGGATTTTTTACATTAACGTGATAAAAATTCGAAAACTTTTCCTGGCAAAATTTTACTAAACTCTTTAAGTGAGATAAGCCTTTAAAGGGGTCATATGATGCCGCTAAAAAGAACATTATTTTGTGTATTTGGTGTAATGAAATGTGTTTATACGGTTTAAAGTTATATAAACATTATTGTTTCTCCTCTATGCCCCGCCTTTTTGAAACGCATCGATTTTTACAAAGCTCATCGGTCTCTGAGCTTGAAGAAATACTGTTAACCTAAAGGTCACTTTTTAAAAAAATCTTTATTCAACTATAAAAATAAAAGAAAGAGCTGCAATAGAGGCCTTGCAAACCTGTGTGCCATTATGGCAGAAAAAATCCAACACGAGTCACAGAATAACTCCCTCTATTTCTTCTCTTCCTCCATACTCCAACTACAACAAGGTCTCTATAATGTGTTTTTTTTCCCCCACAAGTCCCTGATAGAGGCCCAAGTATTTGGAAACACAGCGCTGCTCCCCTCAACTCCAGCTCAATCCCCACCCACTCTTCCATCCAAAGCCTTAATGAAAAGCATGTGCTAGAGATGCTTCATCTTTGCCACTGAAGCTCTGCACCAGTTTCATTCCCTCAGTAGGGGAAAAAAGACATATTCAGCCCACCCCATTCTGTGAGAGGAAAAAAAAAATCACATCAATAAAATCTGAAATTTATGACCAAAGTGACAATTAACAGCGTTTCGGTCATGTATGACAGATGTGGGGGATGCAATCAGCAAGATATCGGTCAAACATATCCAGTGTCTGTACAATTTTAATATCTTTGTAGTGTCTTTATTAATAAACAGGAAGTTTCAAAATGTATTTTAAGACAACATCAGCACATTCAATTTGATTTTTACATTTTAAATTGGTAAATCACACCTATTTTTAAATATTTAAACTGTATATAATAAAATGTGACTGTGTCTGAAATCTAGTGACACATTCTACCACAGGGGTGTCTGACTTTACTGCCCTGAGGTAAGCAGGTGCACAACATGCTGGGGCATTGGGTTACACAAGACACTGTCAATGATAAAACTAATTTAGCACTAGTAGAGACGCAACTTTTTTTTGGAAAAATCATTTTGAACCTGAACGTTTATAAACAAAGACATATTAGACAATATTACAATTATATCAGGCAGTTTTCAGTTCACAGTCAATTTTTAAAATGTTTCTTATGAATATTAATTTCATAACGTCCACCAATCAGAGGACCTTGATCGTCGGATTACCATTATTACGGACAATACCGCATGGAATTGTTTAGCTTTGTAATCACTGTTTTACACATTCAGTTATTTTACTTTATTTTTGCACTGTCTGCAATCAAGCAAAATGAATATCTTAAAGGGTTAGTTCCCCCAAAAATTGAAAATTCTGTCATTAATTACTCACCCTCGTGTTGTTCGAAACCCGTAAGACCTTCGTTCATCTTCGGAACACAATTTAAGATATTTTTGATGAAATATGAGGGCTCTCTGACCCTCCCATAGACAGCAAGGTAACTACCACGTTCAAGGTCCAGAAAAGTACCAAGATGATCGACAAAGTAGTCCGTGTGACATCAGTGGCTCAACTGTAAAGTTACGAAGCTACGAGAATACTTTTTTGCTCAAAGAAAACAAAAATAATGACTTTATTCCACATTTTCATCTCTACTGCGTCACTTGTGGACACGCGTTCATGACGCGAGTGTGTGGCGGCGCCGGCGCAGATCTGGGTCAGCGCCGCCACACACGAGAGCGAGTAATTAATGACAGAATTTTCATTTTTGGGTGAACTAACCCTTTAAAGGTTCAGCACGGACCCAAAAAACCAACAACGGAATTTGTTGTCAACTTTTCATTTTCAGTTTCATCAACACTCCTTAGTTAGCGTCATGTCCTTTAATGGGTGTTTTTGTATTATATGGACAAAGCAGATTCCCTCGAGGGGGACGGGGGATGCGGTGTTCTCAGTTGGACACAACATAATTGTAAAACTTTAGGACTTCAGGCTCAGTGGAAAAGGCAATTGGGTGATTTGGAGGCTGAGTCAGCAAGCAGAACTTTGGCCTCTCTGAAACAAAAAAAAAGGAGGGAGGCAGGGGGCAAAGGAAGTGAGGGATGGAGAGAGATGGAGAGAGGAGGGAAAAGCGAAAGAGAGCTGGCATTCCTGCACTGTGAGTCAATGCCGCTAGGCACTTTTCTGGCAATAGTTCACTACCTTTACAACAAAAAACACTGGCTTTCTATGGCACTGTTTGGATAACAGGAAGAGAGAGGAGACCATCCGAATGCTGAGCGTCCAGCTATTAAAGCCGTGGGTTCGTTCTGGAAGTGCGACGGACATTTCTTGGAATGTCGTCCATGGCTACCCCAGTAACCCTTTTGGAAATCTGAGTAAACAAGACCTCCCTACATTCAGAGGGAGCACTTAAATGCAAAGCACTCAATGAAAGCATTATGAGGCAGGGCCTGTACAACTGCTAGCAACTGTTAAGTAGTAAAGGACAATTAGTTTCACCTAATAAAGTCAGAGCGTTCCTCATAGCTTGGCCTCTTGCTTTGATTTCCAACAACACATGACTGCATTCCTACCCTATGTAGTGTGCATATCTGTGTCCTGCTCCCCCTCAGTCCTGAGCAGCATTCCTAAGAGTGGGGTGACATCCATGAGCCTAATTCATCACTTAACATAAATTACAACAGAAACTAAGAACAATGGAAAAGTAAATAGGGTTGACGGCTATAATGTATCTTCAAGAAAACGTGCCTTTTCAACAATCAGTTAGCATATAGGCCTGCCTTAAATATAGTTTCTGCAGGACAAATACAGCCTACCTTTTAGTAGCTCATATTCATAGATTATTAACAGTACACATAGCGTTAATGTATGTCTTAAGGCCATATGAAGCAGCTTGACTTGTAGCAAATATGTCAGCACTGCGCATGTCATTATAGCGTCCTATCAACAAAGTAACAGCAATGCAGATTTCTCAAGAGCATTCTCATTCACTGCAAGAGGATGCAAACCATGCGAGGTCTGCATTTTCAAAAACTAACTCATATCCTTTAGGTTTTCAAAGCACGACATTAAATACTTTTAAACAAGAGTAAGCCTCATATTTACAGTCGCATAAATAGGTTTTGGTAACTTTTGCAGGCTAAATAAAACTCGCTCTCTTCAATAACATTCCTTGTTATTCGAATTATATAACGATTGTTTACATTAAATATCTGTTCCAAGTTATTTACCTTCATAAGTTTTCGCCAAGTCCCGCTTTATTTCGATCTGCCGCCGGTTTTGTGCGTCCTACGTTTTGAAGTCCGTTACACGTTTTCTGTTGATCCCAAAGCCTCTCAAACGCTTCACAGATCGTCAATCCGAGGGGACTTTCCGAAAATCTTTGCACCTTTCTTCACATAAAACGCGTTCCCTCTTCCCCGTGTCTTTTTTAAGATGGTGAAATGTGTTTTCCACGAGAAGTGTGCTGTGAGGGGAAGGACTAGGGCTGCCCTCCTCTTCATACGGACTGTGAAGTCGCCGCTACAGCGAAATTACTTACTCAAGAGGTGCGAGGAGAAAAAACAGTTCCCCTTTGCAGAGAACTATAAGGGAATCAAAAGGACTTTTTAAAGCCAGGAGAGCCCTCCTTCGGAGAGTTTGTCGATTGTTCCTGTTCTTCTGTTGGCCTTAAGGAACGTCGCTCAAGCAAGAAAATGACAAAAAGCTTTTGTGTGTCTTTAAGATCAGGAGCCTGTCAAAGAGTCTTGTGTGTAGCACAACCCACAGCAGTGACTTCAGAGGAAAATGATTAAAGATTTTACATTTTTGCTTTTCTCCACAAGAAATATTCTTAAACATTAACGTTAAAGTAAAATAATGAGTAATGATAACTAACTTTATCTTGGCATACTTATAGAAAACAAGCTTACCAGCAAAAGTAGACCAGGACTTGACAACTTCACAAGTTATTATTGCTTTTAAAATTTTGGGAAAAGCCTGCAAGTCGCCAAAATATTTTTTCAAAGACATAGGCTACATTAAATTTTACTGTAGAGTTTTTAGAAACACAAAGTATAAATTGCCCAATCATTTAGGCTGTATTACTGCAGCTATTGGACAGTCAGATTTTGATGAATGTAAAGTCATCATGTGGCTTTTCATTGTACCACCTTTGTAATCAATACATTTTTATAGTAGCTAACAAATTGATTTGAATAGCGCAAATAGGTTGGTATATTAATCCTACATAATTTAATGGCATACAGTTAGGAGCTGTCAAATATAAAGACAAAGTACCATCTCTTAGTTTTGACAACCACAACAGAGAATTAAAAAAAATAACTTTTTAGTGTATTATTGTTAATATTTATTTGTAGTAACCGAACAGCTGCAGAACAATATCCACTGGCTGCATTTGCAAAAGCTTAATGATAATGGCATGACATCAGGCGGTGCTTAAAAGATGCCTTTCTACTAAATAAACATAGCACACCCTATAATGCCTCTATCCTTTCTTAACTTCTAAGATGAATAGCTCCACATTTGTTTGAAGTAATGCTAGTAATGTTCAGTGGAAGTGTTTACTTTGGGGTTTTGAATAAAACAAAGGGTTGTTACTAACAGGCCCAAACCTGTACAATAAATATATTACCAGTTCCTACCGTAATTTTGCCTGTGGTTGCAACAATTATTCATGTCAATTAATTCACAGATATGCAGCGACATTATGTCAAGGCAGGTAATAAAAAAGTTCAAACCATGCCTGAAAGTGTCTTTTAGTTTATAAAAAATGTAAGACATAAAAAAAAAGTCTTACCTAAAACTGAACCAGTGACTTCCAAAAGATCTAATCCAGAAACTCCATTTTCTGTGAAGACATAAAAAAAGGGGGGGAATCATATTTCTGAGTATATAGGCCTAGTATATAATAATTGTGTTTGAGGTATCACAACATTTTTGCAAACATGAAGAGTGAATCTCAAAACATCATGAGAGTTGAAAACTGTAATTGAGCGCCCTCTTGTGATTGCGCCAAGTTTAACAAAGAAAAACAAAAGATTACGTAAAGGGATAGTTCACCCAAAAATGAAAATTCTGTCATCATTTACTCACCCTCATGTCGTTCCAACCCTGTATGAGTTGCTTTCTTATGTTGAACACAAAAGAAGATATTTTGAAGATTGCTGGTTATCAAACAGTTGGTGGTTGCCATTGACTTCCATGGTATTTTTTTTCCCTAATATGGAAGTCAATGGCAACCACCAACTGTTTGATAACCAGCAATCTTCAAAATATCTTCTTTTGTGTTCAACATAAGAAAGCAACTCATACAGGGTTGGAACGACATGAGGGTGAGTAAATGATGACAGACTTTTCATTTTTGGGTGAACTATCCCTTTAAAGTACAATACAAAAAATCTACTGCCTTTTCATTTTAAAGTCATTTGTGATGTAACTCTTTAGATGTTTGATGAAAATGAATCCCCTCACCCACAAAACTCTGCGCATATTGAGGAAATCCAATATTCTTTATCCATGTGGACACTTGGTCTGGGCTCCAGTCCTCGACTGAAATCATGCTTGCATTTACAATCTCTCCTTCTGCATCGTTTCTTCCTCAGAAAAAAAACACATTACACAAGTAATGGATATAACATACAAACAATACACAATTCACTAACATACAGATTTCGACTTTAGGTTATTTACCAAAGTTACTGGTTGAAGTGAAGCGAGTTTGAAACCCTATGAAATCCATTTCATTGGATCAATGGAAATGTAGGCTACAGTAAAATATTAATCTGATCTCCATTTTCCGCTGCTGCATGTCCTAAGAAAGAAACGCTCAGTCTTTGCTGACTCATTGTTCAGTGAAGTCTTTACTGACTCATTGTACACGTGTGCACGGTCCTATATAACAGATTACTGCGGCTAAATAGAACAAAGCATATTTTACCTTAATCCCAGAAACAACCCAGCACTTTTCGCTCACAGCTGTTGTTGAATGACGTATACACACCTCGGCAGGTGAGGGCGGAGCTAAGACAGTACCGTGCATTATGGGAAATGTAGTCTATAGTCTACTACCTGCAACAACAGCTTAATCACACGACCAGCCGTAAAGTAACATTTCTAGGTTAATTTCAAAGGTTCAAAGAAAGTTCGGTATTGTACAGCTGTTTTGGCTCACTCAAAAAAATAAAAGACTCATATAACGGTAAAAAAAATAATCAAACATTTGGGATAAAGTTGGATAGGGCCTATATTTACATACATAGCCAATAGGGTGAATTGAGGTAATGTGAAACTTTTTGTTATTAGGCTATAACTTGTAATTTAGATACCGATATGTTTTTTTTTTTTTTTTTCCGTTTCTTTAATTTATTACCTTAAATTAAATTTAAATTTAAGGTCCAGCTAATATTTTCATTAGAATTCAGTTAATATTGTGTGTTATTTAGAAGGTATAGCCTATACCAATAAACATTTTGAAATGATACAGGTCTGGTAGAATGGACCACCTCAGACTTATCAAAAAAAAAAAAAAAAAATACAAAACATTATTTTGTGAAATTAAAAACTTCAAACCTATTCAACAACTAACTTAAAAAAACACGAAAAACATACAGCCCAGACCCTCAGTAAAATTGATAAGGTCACATAATTCATGCATAAAATTGCACAGAACAACTGATAGAACGTGTTGTAATCACAATTAGATTAAATCTAACAGAATATTGATGAAAATAAACTCAACATATTAAAAATGTGACTATAACACATGCAACAACACATGGGCTAACAAAAAAGTGAATAAGAGAAAAATTACATTTAAAATATAATATTGTAAAAAAAAAAATATTTTTCTCTAAAAACTATAAACCATTTTTATGAACATTTTAAAGCTTTATACTCTTTATGTTTGTCTGTTTTGTAAAACATCAGTTCTACATGTCAATAATAAAACAATCAGTGAATGTCAGTTTATTTAATGAATGCGAGTACGGTTAGTGAAGGTTTAAGCTGGTCCACTTTACCTGAAATCCACTGGTCCATTTTATTCAGCCAAAGTGGGCCAGCAATATTTAACCACCTTACAAGAAAAAAAATTATATTTTTACATAATTTTATTTATTTTATTTTTTTTTTTGCATTTTAATCCATGTTAACTACAATAACAAATAATACAAGTGTTGTCACAGTAATATTTTGAAATGAAAATCTGAATGTCAAAGGGCATTACTTTAGTACCTTTCATAATAAGAGAGTCCTCCTTTGAGGTGTAAGTATAATCACCAGGATCTTACTGCATCAGCCAAACCTTTTTTGCCATTTTTTTTAAAGTGTTCCTTTAAAGACCATATTTATGCTCTGAAAGTGTAAACCTAATGAGCATAGTACAATCAAGCTTAAATGGCCCATATCACCTGAATTCAAGAACTTTAAATAGAGAGCTGTGTGATAATATATATATATATATATATGCAATAATGTTTACATTTTACATTGCTTTATGTTGAATACACTAATATACACATACACACACACACACACACACATTTATATATATACAGTGGGTACGGAAAGTATTCAGACCCCCTTCAATTTTTCACTTTGTTATATTGCAGCCATTTGCTAAAATCATTCAATGTAAGGGGGTCTGAATACTTTCCGTACCCACTGTATATAGGGCAATAATATAGTTTAAATTATGCATTGATATAGGTTATTTGTTAATATGCTCATGGTCATTTCTGGGAACTTTACCATCTCTCATAATACCATACTACCATATTGGGTGCAGACTGCAGACACACAAAAAAAATGACCCGAAGCAAAGAAAAAAGTTTTGATTTTTATTTTTCATTTTTTGTTATTATTTTCATTCTTACTCCACGACAGGTCGCCTGGGTCTAACATTAGCCCATCATAATAATCCCAGTGCGGAACATCGATCTCGTAAGCTGCAGGTCTAGGATGACAAGTGCAATATGGGGAGGAGAGTGTATTACAGGTACTCAACATCTATGGAGAGGCCACAAATATCAAATATAAACTCTAGAATCACAACACACAACGATTACACTATGCACACATTCAGACTACAATGGGACGTATTAACACTTAAGCAGGTAAAATAAATGACCCATCTCTCGAATATAACAATCATAACAGGAACAGCCATTACTGCTGATGTCAACCTTTCGTTCATAACAGATGAAAACTTCTTGAATGAGAAACGTTTTAAGTTATCTGATAGAAGAAAAGCAAATGGATGATCTGAATGTGCAGGAGTCAACAGGTCAGAGAGCCTAACACAGCATACTGTTAGCTGTCCATAGAGAGTGGAGTAGTTGTCATTTGCATCCTGACAGGTGATAGAACACTGAACAAACGCCGAGTTAGTAAGGATGACAGCTTCTTGGGAGATGAGCACCCAACCTCTGGCAGCAGAGGCTCAGAGCATTTATACGTTGCTGAGGGCCTCAACACCAGGCAACACTTTACCCTCCAGCAGCTCCAGACTAGCTCCGCCTCCTGTGCTCACATGACTGACCTTGTCTTCTGTGTCCCACTTGGCACAGCAGGTTGCTGTGTCTCCCCCACCTGAATTTAAAGAAACAAAGATGTCAATTAGTTTAGTTTATTATAGTGGTCGACTGATATGGCCTTTTACTAACGGCCGATACCGATATCTTAAGAGAGCCAGGTGGCCGATGGCTGAAAAAAGCCAATATGTGACCCTGGACCACAAAACCAGTCTTAAAGTTTCAACTTTAGTTAGTCTGTAATGTTGCTGTTTGAGCATAAAAAAGATCTGCAGAGTTACAAAGCTCAAAGTCCACTTCAAAAGGAGATATTTTATTTAACAGAAATTTTTCAAAAACTACAACGAACGACTCGTTTGATATTATATTATATTATATTATATATTATATTATATTATATTATATATATATATTATATATCACATCACTCTGCTTAATTTAAGGATAGTAAATATAACATGCATAATTTCTGCAATTAAATTTATATTCATGTAATATTTACTAAAATAATTAGAAATTAATAATTTGGAAATTAATCAATTTAAAATCATTTGAACTTAAATTGCAAATAGGAACTACTTGATTCTGTAATAAGTCATAAATTATGAATAAAATAAAAAGTAGTAAATACTCAGTAATTTGGTAAGTCTGTGTGGGCTGGGAATCATATTTTCACAAAGAGTTCAGCTCGCAGTGAATATGATGTGAATATGACAACGGTAAACTGGATATAGCACAGCATAGTTTGAAATCAATGATTTAAACATTTATACACAATAATTTCTAAAAGCTAGATTTGCCAAGAGTTGTGGCAATAAATGTTTATTAGGTATTCAAAGACTTGATTAAAATGTGTATTTGCTGACAGTATATAAATTAAGAATTACAAGACTTGCATTTCAATTATTAGAACTGTTATACAAAGACAGTAAACTAATAAAGACAGAATGTGAGCTCATGCGCGTCTTCCCTCAGAAGCTGAATAAAAGTGACATTTCATGACCATTGTCGGAAAATGCTGAGAATTAAAATACTGGCTGATAATATTGGCCCTGGCAATATATCGGTCAACCACCAGTCTATTAAATGCGTGTCATTACATGCATTTCAGGCAAGAACTTAAACAACAAAATAAAATTCTTACCAATAATGGTGATGCAGCCATTTTTTGTCGCTTCCACTACTTTGTCCATCAAGTTCTTGGTTCCACGAGAGAAGTTGTCCCACTCAAACACACCAACAGGTCCATTCCACACTATCTGCTTGGCTCTGGCTACAGCCTCTGCATAGAGCTTTGAGCTCTCAGAACCACAGTCTAGACCCTGGACAGAAGGAGAACCATTTCTAGTTCACTTCAGAGGAAGAGGAGAAGATCATACAGCTCTAAACAATCTAACATTTGTCCGCCTTACCATCCAGCCAGCTGGAATACCATCGGCTACTGATGCAGACCCTGTCGCCGCCTTCTCGTCAAACTTGTCTGCAGTGACGAAGTCAACAGGAAGTGTGATCTTCACGCCGTTCTTCTCGGCCTTAACCATGAGGTCTTTCACAATTTTGGCACCCTCTTCATCAAACAGGGAAGTGCCAATCTGAGCACAAGTGAACAATATTTTAAAACTCGGTGGGGGTACTTCAGAAAACACTTTATGCAATATACTTGGGTAAGATTATGGATAACAAAAAAAAGAGGGTGTTATTTCACGTTATATTATATTATATGAATTATATTATAGTTATGATCTTGCCCGTGTTCCCTAGTCTTATGTTTAGACTTTTGTGTTACTTCCTGTCTAGAGTGCCATTTGTAGTCCTTTTGTTTCATTGGTCCTCGATTGCTTTCCCAGGTGTGTCTTTGTTACCTTGTCATCTGGTTAGTGTCTCGGTGTATAATAGTCTAGTGTTTTAGTCAGTCGTTGTCTTTGCGAAGTTGAGGCGTTTTGTTTCTGTTTCGTGGTTCTCTCGGTGTTTGGTTTCTGGATTTGGATTACCTTTTGTTTTATTAAATGTTCCACTGATTGCATTTGGATCCTACCTCGGCTCTTTCTTGCACTGACACGTTACAATTATATTATAGTCACATATTTTGTTAATTATAAAGCACTGTTTAACAAAATAATGTTTATTTTAGCCAAATTTATTTTATTCTCTTTTTTTTGGCAATGGGACATTTCATATACCTTTCTATAATACACTGATTAATTCAAAAATATAAAACATAAGTTGGGGACTTTAGTTTGCAGTTTGAATGAAGCTTCAAACCACTCACCTCCATGTTCTTGAGAACCTTGAGGAAGGTAAAGGCCATTCCTCCACCAATGATCATCTCATTCACCTTGTCCAGCATGTTGTTGATCAGCTGAATCTTATCTTTGACCTTGGCCCTGTATGATCAAAGCAACAATCAATGAAACAAAGCCTTTTCAATGAAATGCTCATTTTTAAATGTAAATCTTTTTGGGATGAAACTGAGAAACGTCCGCCTCTGAGAAACTGCAGGAAGTGCCCTAGAACGGTTTTATTTATGAGACAAAAGGAGTGTTGTTCATTGCAGTACAGCTTATCAGTGGGTCAGTTGCCTCACTGAACTTTGTTACTGTGACAAACCCCAGACTACTTCAGTCACAACTGCACATGAGTGACGGCCAATGAATATGCAGGGGTGGATGCTTTCAGGGAAAAAAATAAAGACATCGGACAACGGCCTGGACTCTGACTTCTGCAATTCATTTGCACTGAATCCTCCACTTCCACGAGAACACTTTGTAGTGATCACTGCTAATTCGTTTTAAGGGAGTTCCATCATTGCATCTTGCATAGTTGCATCACAAAGGTTTCAGCATTTCACCAAGAGGACATGAAACTATGAAAAGGAGGAAATCTACAAATGTTTAAATGAATACAATTCTTTTTACAGCCACATATGGGAGGTGAGGCTTAAAGAACAGAAGAGCAAAAAGGACATTGTCACACATCCTACTGTTGCATAAGAGGATAAACTCATCTATTCCTGGACTGTCACTGATGCTTTCTGAAGGTTTTTTCAAGTGAGAGAAGACAGATGCATTCTAGTAAAGCATCTCATATTATCTGCCATTATATCTGGTGAACATTTAGTTGTTCACCAGCAGTATATTGACCAGAATACTGAGCTGAACTCTGTAAAACTCTAAAAACCTTTCCTTTGATCATGGACAAGATCTTGCAAGACCATGCAAGGTCTTTTGGTGTTTTTAATAACTAAACCTGGTTAAAACTTATCCTCCTTATAACAGTATTCAGAACTAAAATTTATAAGCCATTATACACACATTGTACTCCACCATCAATACTCACCCTCCGAGAATGGCCAAGAAAGGCCTCTGTGGTTTCTCAAGGGCCATGGCAAAGTAGTCCAACTCCTTCTTCATCAGAAAACCAGCTGCCTTCTGAGGGAGATTCACTCCAACCATGGAGCTAGAGTGAGACATTAGACATGAAACCCAAAGGGAAAAAAAAAAAAAAAAGTCTAAACATAATCATTTCTATTTTTCCATCACTGTTTCATGTAATGGAGCACCTATGGGCTCTGTGAGCAGTTCCAAAGGCATCATTGACGTAGACATCACCCAGCTTGGACAGGGAGGCACGGAAAGAATCGATTTCCTCCTGACTTGCTTTGGTCTAAAAAGAGGAATCACAATCATTTATAGGGCATATGCCACTTGGGAGAATAAAAATAGCATTAAAAACTGAACCGTGTAATTTCTGCAAAAATGTCTGAAATCTCCCCCTTTTTGGCATTAAGGTCTGTTGGGTGTTCACACCAACACAAATGTCTTGCGATCAGAATTGCGAGATATAAAGTCAGAATTGTGGGATATAAACTCACAATTGCAAGTTAATATCTCGCAATTCTAACTTTTTTCTCAATTCTGACTTCTTTTCTCATAATTTTGAGATAAGATAAACTCCATTTGAGTTATGAAGTCCAATCCTGAGGGGACAAAAAAAACAAAAAAACATTTTCTTACATTTGCGAGTTTATATCTCCCAATTCTGACTTTGTAACTCGCAATTGCCTGTTATCAAGTGAGAACTGAATAGTTAATTTTTTGATTAAAAAAAGAAATATTGCAATTCTAAAAAAAAAAGAAAAAAAAAGTCAGAATTGTGAGATAAAAAGTCGCAATTACCTTTTAAAAAAAAAATTTAATCAGTGCCAAAAACGGGCTTTCATAGATTTGTCTGTTCATTTCAATGCATTAAAAAAATGGCAGACGGGCTGAATGAGAATGCAAAGTTACCCCTCTTGGTACAAAAAAAAATAAAATAAATGAAAAAAAATAAAAAAAATAAAAAAAAAAGGTCACTTCAATAGTATGTGTATGTTTGTGTCAGTCTGAAAAGACCCTTTAAAAACAGTTCACTCAAATTAAAATGCTTATTGCAACATTTTTTCTCACTGAATATTTGTCTTGATGTGCACAGGCCTTTAGTTTGATAAACATAATCCCACCCTAAACTCACGCCATTGGTCGAACCAATGTTGCTATTCAATGTGCACATCAGACATCGTCTTACTATTGGGAGATGAGAGGGTCTGTATTACTTACTATTGGAGAAAGTGTAACGGCTAACTTGGATCACGTGTGCTTTAATAACCAATCACATTACAGCCTTGACGTCATTGAATTTCAGTCACAGTTGTGCGACATTCAGTCGCCGTTTACGAATACCATAGGAATTAATGAGAAGTGCCGTTAGCAGAATCCCACCTTTCACAAAAAGTCAGTGACTTCTAATAAAACAGCATTTTTTCCCCAGAGTTGTGCGACATTCAGTCGCCGTTTACGAATACCATAGGAATGAATGAGAAGTGCCGTTAGCAGAATCCCACCTTTCACAAAAAGTCAGTGACTTCTAATAAAACAGCATTTTTTCCATAGTAAACTCTAAAAATAGTTCAATCCAAAAGTATTGTTTAATGTAAAACATGTTGAAGATTAGCAGATAGGCTGTCGATTCATTAAATAAGCCGTTTCCTCTAAAAAGCGGTTTATTTAGCGTAGTGAAGCCTCTCCTTCATTGACATCCATGAAAAAAAACGGCCTCTGGTCTCCTTTCCGTTAGCATTAGCCATTACGCTTTTTCTGCTAATGGTTGCAGGCTTGACTTCTAGTGGCTTCGGTGCACATTTCAAAACATGTAAATAATGTGTAAACCAACAAATGGCGTACTTATGGTTGTGTTTGCATAGTAAACTGGGGAAAATATTTTAAACCCAGTTACAGTAAGACCCCTGGATCAAGACTGACCTACATATAGTTATGATCACATTACTGCCGTCCACATGCACCCAAAGTTCATGACTTCTGAATTACTGTGAAAGAAATGTTACACAGGTGCCTAGAAAATGGCAAGCACAAGTTCACTGCAGTCGCCTGCCAGAAAAGAACATAGCAGTTTCCATGTCTCTTTCTATGGTCCCTACTCATCTCTCTCTTTCTCTTCTCCCCTTCCCAGTATGCATTCCAGCCAGGGCTCCGAGGACCAGAAAAGCCACATGATCACATATGACCTTCCTACAAATGTCAATAGGTCAGCTGCGTACAGTATCTCTGCATGCACGCAAAGCCACCAATTGCCTTTAACAGTAGTAGCTTGTGCTTTGTAGACAAGCTTTCACTCAATGATAAAAGCAAATTATTAGCTTCTTGAGCCAAAACAGAATTTCAGAGGGCTTCCTTTACTGATTAGTTGATATTAAATATTTGTAGTCGCAAGAGTCCCTATAACAATTTTTTTTTTTTGGGAGCACATGGCATTTAAAACCACAGCTCCTACTGTATAGATCATACTGCTATCACAGGACCTTATAAGGTCTTAAATTCAGTTTAATCAGCTTCATATTTATTTATTTTTTAAAGCCATGTCAAAAGCAAGGCTATCTTCATGATGAAAACAGAATAAATAACATAAGTCATACAATTAACAAGAAGCTATATATGACATTTAAGGTTAATACTAGACAAAATCTAAAATGCATTCAGGTGATACTTTTTTCAAATACATCAGTTAAACATTTCTGAATAACTGTTGTCTATTTAGGTTAAAAACAGTCCAATAAAAATTAAGTCATTGTTTTAATCAGTATCTTAAATGTTTATAGCAAAACTCTTAATTATCATTTTAAGAGGTCTTACATTTGTAGAAGTTAAAGCACAGCACTGTAATGCATTCTACAGGTTAACAGTTTTGAGTTTACTTTGCAATGTTTACTTTATGGTGTTTATAATTTTAATGTGTTGTAGAGTCATTTATCTCCCTCACCCTCATCTTTTTTAATTAGCGGATGGAAGTAGTTTAGCATAGACATTTCAAAATAAGAGTCTTATTGCATTTTAGACTAGTTTATACTTAAAAGTTGCATTATGCATAAATTCTTTTTTTCTGGATAGTTGTGGTATTCAACATGTTATATGACATTTAATTCAATGTAAACTCTTGTGGCTTCTCTTTGGGCTACTATGATAGATATATGATAAATAAAAGATACATGGTTTATTTAGAGATTATGTGGAATCTGTTCTGTATGGACGGACCACATTGATTTTATTTGTGCAGGTCTTAAAAGTCTTCCATTTGATTTTAAAATTTCTGTAAGACGACTAAGCACTTTCTGCAAAGCCACTGTTGCACGGCGCACTGACCTTGTTACCCGATGCGTCTTTGCCTTTGCCCTCCTCGGCCACATGGAACCGCAGGTTCTCCAGCAGAATGACAGAACCTGCAGGTGGGTCTGCACAGGCTTTCTCCACATCTGGACCCACACAGTCCTTCAGGAACTGAACGTCTCTTCATAAGAAAATTAAACAGCAAGGTTGGTGGCAAAGCAATAAGTTGAATTATGTATGCATTGCTATTAAGATGTCAGCTTGGGAATGATTTTCTACCATACATTTCTAATGTTTATGCAGTAAAGCTATATAACATCACTGCTGTCAAACAGATGTAGCTTGAAGGTTTATATTATTTCTAACTGATGGTTTAATATGTGTATGTTAAAAGTCAGTATTGAACTCTCTTACTTTCCCAGCAGGTTCTTGAGTTCTGCAGCCACAGGCTCCAGAGAGTACTTGTCTGGCATGGGGACTCCATCAGGCCGGCCCAAGTGGCTCATCAGGACTACAGCTTTGGCCCCATTATCTAAACAATACTGAACTGATGGGACTGCAGCCTTGATTCTGATGAGAGCATATAAAATATTAGTTACAAATTCTGTATCACATGGCCAACATGTCTTTTTCAACAGTGAGCCAGTGCTATATAAAAATAGATATAAAAAAGAAAATACATTTTGTAATCATAAATTGGTATTTTTGCCTCAAACAGTATTTCAAACCAAATACACGTTTACATAGTACTGTTTAGACATTATATAAACTGTTAATTTCTTTGTTGAAATTGTAATTACAAGTAAAGCTCAAACATTTTTTTAGTTTTTTAATATTTTGCAAGAATATATAGACATGAATGAATGAATAAACGATAATATAGAGCAATTTATAAACAACAAAGCTATGGGTCCATTTTAATGATAAAAACATTGCAATTCATTGACACAGGACGTGAAAGAACCATTATTGGCAAGACTTGGAATTTGAAAATTGGAATATCAGCAATATCCATCTCACCTCTGGTTATTTGTTATCGTGTTGTCCTTCATAGGGATGTTGAAGTCAACCCTATTGGAGAGAGAGAGAGAAAAGTAAATCGATCTACTACAGAATTTGCTACATAAAATGCCATCATTTAATGTAATGATTAGATTGTTCATTCATTAAAATAAAAAGTTTCAGAAAATTCATTTAAAATAAGAGACGCATGAAAAATATCCTCAGCCCTATGCGAATTAAAAGTCCTTTAGGGCAATTCATTCTTGTTATCCAAAACCTTTAATAGCAATTTATCTCTAGCTTTAAAGGGGTCATATGATGCTTTTTTAAAGATCATTATTTTGTGTATTTGGTGTAACAGAATATGTTGACATGCTTTAATGTTCAAAAAACACATTATTTTTCAAATACTGTACATTATTGTAGGTCCTCTATGCCCCGCCTCTCTCAAACGCTTCGTTTTCTACAAAGTCCCTCCTTCCGACAAGCGCAGTCTGCTCTGATTGGCCAGCTGACCCAGTGCATTGTGATTGGTCAAACACCGCAAGCACTCGTCGGAAACCTAAAGCATTCAGATGTATTCAGGGTGCTGTTGCACCGGCTACTGTAATATTATTAATATAAAATTAGACAATATTATAGCAGTTCGGAACCTGACAGTGGTCGTTGTAAGAGCACGGGCCATTGCAACTGTAGGAACACATACTAACTCATCGTGAAAGCTACTAATTACTTATTCAAAATGATACATCATTTGGGTATTTATATTAGGGTGAAAAAATTTTAAATAAAGCAGCAGACTGTGGGCGAGGCAGGATGGTCCGCCAGTGTGGACTTTTAGCCAAAGGCTATTAGCTGGCAGGCCTTTTGACTGTGTTCTTTAATTTATGCTAATAGCTGCAGAGAAGATGTGGATGTCGTTTAGCGGAATATATTATAAACAATCTTCATTTATGTGCATGAAAATAAATACCTGGCATGCGTGAGTGCCATGAGTATAACAAGCAGGAACACGCCAATAAATGAACGTGCATACTGGTATAAACCCGACAGCACACGTACAAAAGACTTTATAAAACAGTATGTGATGTAAAAACGTACTGGTTGTCGGTATAATACAAACATAAAGTGACTAGAGCCTCCCTGACCATTTGACGTGTAGCTGGGTGGTGTCATTTCACCGAGACATTTTACAGCGTCTACAGAATGTAATTGTGTGATAGGTTTAAAAGTCTGCTTTTATTTTAATACAACAGAGTTATGACAGATATTAGAGGACTTGCACGTGCTTTCGGTGCATCTGCCATCCTGCACGTAACAGTTATCTGGAATCCCTAAAACGTGACGCATGACACTTACACTTCCGGTTATCAATGATTGAACTCGCGCGGCGTTAATAAGCTTGAGCGATGCCAAAAATTAAAGCTGAATTTTGATATGCCTACATTAAGCCAGACAGCATAAATGAAGAGTACGAGCATGTGGATATATCGTTAGTGAGTATTATAACGGTGACAATTCAGACTCACCTCATGATAACGCGCTTTCCTTTCACATCCACCTTGTCCAACGTGAGTTTGTTTGACAGAGACATTCTGGCTGTGGATTTGCAACAAATCTCTCCTTAGGTGGTGTGGTGTGGTATGGTGTGGCGTGGCGTGGCGTGGTGCAGTGCTGGGTAAGTTCCCGAATGAGAGTGACCTTAGCTTGATGCTGATGTACACAGTGTGGGCGGGTCTAATCGAGGTATGAGGTTCTAAACGTAGCGCTCATTGGATATACTTGCTGTCAATCAATGCCTAACTGAGCGCAAAGACAACTTTGACGGAATGTGTTGCAATGTTACTGCCCCCTATCTAGAGACCCCTACGCTCCTGAATTAAAATATATTAACTTATTTCGGTATAATTTTTGCACTTTTTGCACAAGTTTTGTTTTAGTAATTTGGTGTATTTGGGATAGGGTTAGGAGCTGATGTTGGTGTTTGGAACGTACATTTAATAACCAGAAGATCCCATCATAAAATGCTCTCATCTACATTTTAGTCCAATGTTTTATATGAAAGGATCGTTTTTGCCCATGTCAAAATTAACGATTTTCATTCAGACTTATTCAGTTACATTATTAAATAGTCTCTGTTAGTCATACATTATTCTTCTATTACATCATATTGAATCATTTTAGTTTATACTGGCATTTTGCCACACTTTAATTGGTAAATTCAATGTGAAAAATGTAACATACACGTGTTAGGCTTTTATTTGTGCACATAACATTGAAATATCTATGGAGCATGTGGTGGCTGCTTCATCCGGCGGAACTTCTTCCACAGACTTTTGGCTACTTTATTTTTGTACTAACCGCCAGATGGCGCTATTTTCGACACTCTCGAAGGTTTAAAGGGGTCATATGATGCGATTTCAATTTTTCCTTTCTCTTTGTAGTGTTACAAGCTCTTGGTGTATAAAGAAGATCTGTAAAGTTGCAAAGACTAAAGTCTCAAATCCAAAGAGATATTCTTTATAAAAGGTAAGAGTCAACCACGCCTACCTAAAACGCCTCATTCTAACACGCCTCATTCTAACACATGTCTACATCACGATGTGGGAAGATTTGCATAATGCCACCCAAATGTTCACGCAAAGAAAGAAAGCGTAACTTTTATTCTCACTGTAGTATTGTTGTTGCCGCCGCCATGTTGTGAAAGCGAAACTACTTTGTTTGGCCTTCCAAAAGAGTACGATATTTGCTTCGTCATGACTAGAGCTGATCCGTGCTGGTCGCTGAGGAAATACATCAACTTCTCGCTGTGGCCAGCCCGGGGTCGTCACATGTGGTTGCCGCAAGCCCGACGGCCGCTCCTTCGTCGAATCCACCAGCCGCGCCGTTCTCAAGCCTGCCGGCCGCCGCTCACTCTAGCCCGCCATGTGTGACGTTGTGTGTTTTGTTGTGAAAGCAAAACTACTTTGTTTGGCCTTCCAAAAGAGGACATGACTAGAAATCAGTGATTAAGTTGTATTTACAACACTGTTCCAGAACACTTCAACCCAAATATTTTCGGCCAATCACAACGCACTGGATAGCTGGCCAATCACATTACACCTCGCTTTTCAGACCGATGAACTTTGTAAAAATTGACGCGTTTCAGAAAGGCGGGGCATAGAGGAGAAACAATAATGTGCAATATGTGGAAAATAAAGTGTTTTTTTACCCTTAAACCACATAAACACATTTCATTACACCAAATACACCAAATAATGTTCTTTTTAGCAACATCATATGACCCCTTTAAATCTTTTCCTGGGACAGTCAGGGGAACACTTGTACTTTATGAGGTTTTATTACCCCATCCCCAAGATCTATGGGAGCGAAGATATAAGACACATGGCAAATACTACAGTATATCATTCCAAAAAAATAAAAAGATGACTGGAACTTTAACGTCCGCCATCAGGTGCTGGCGTTTAGATCGAAAGGCACGGAATGTGCGCACAGAGGTAGAGGTCTCTCTGCAAGTACACCTCGTAGGCCCGATCATGGCTTAACAGAGGGTTCCGGACGATGTAGGAGACCTCCAAATTTGTCCACCTACTGTTGGAACTTGCTGGTACACAAGTTGGTTGGATTTTTTCAACTAGCTCCTCCATCTCTTCTTCCTCCACTTTGGTTCTTGGTTCCTGAACAGGAACATGTGGATGACGGTATACTTCTAGCAGGGGCGGGACCACTTTGTAAGGCACCGACTCATGGAACCTCCAAACTTGAAGAGACTGGATCAGGAGCAGCTGAGACAGTACCCTCAACTGCTGGAGATACTTCTGAGTGACTGGCAGCTGACGCTCCAGTGCTGCCAGTTTCTGGAAAGACACATAATCGCCGTTTTGATCATCCCCACGCACCTGAGGAACACCAGAGCAGTGATCATTCCGGTCTTTTGGCATGCCTCTGGGGAGACGCTCTATGCAGATCTCCAACCAGGGCATGTCATGTTCTCTGTACTTCTTCAGGTTTCTTGAGAACAACAGATCCAACTTCCTCAATTCTGGCACACACATCTCCTCTGTACATGGCTGCACGAGCTGCTGCAGATGGAACCTCACTGTGATTGTGTAGCTCCACAAAATCCTTGATTTTGTCAAGCGGTCGTTTCTCTGGTAAAGGTCATAGAGAAGAATCTTGGTTAATTCTTCACCGACCACTTGCGCCCCTGCGAGAAGGCTGTCGGTCAAAGGAAAGATGCGCTGCAGATGCCAGGTTTCCAGGGGAGGAGGAGACTCGCCCACCCTCGCGCTGCCAACCCGAGAAAGCCCCTCATCCTCCTAAGGCTGTTTGGATGGGTAGCACTTACACCAAACGATGATGCGTACTGCCTGGAAGAACTACACATGGCCCACCCAAAAAAAAGTTCCTCCACCGCTAGCTCCAGCTGGAATGCAGTCCAGCTATTGTGAAAGCCACCCAGGCCTTTCTTGTAGTGCAGCAGATTGTAGAGTGTGGTGCTAAGGTAGGTGGCTACTGCCTGAACCACGTGGCGCAGACCCAATCTGTTTTCATTGTCCCGAAAAGGAATAAGCATCGGAACTGATTCTAGGAGATTGTCCATCATGGGCTGGATGAAAAAATGGCTCAGCTACAACACCTCCTGGTACCCATGACGCACCAAAAAAAAAAATGCCCTCCAACCTCGCATAGGTCCTCGTGTATGCCCTCCGGGCCAGGTCATCAACATGCTCCACGTACCTCTCGGCGTTAGGTGCAATAATCCTCCTGTGCTTCTCGATGTGTAGATCACACATTGTGATCATTCGGCTGACGTGATGTTTCTGTGGCGATGCCTCGTGACAATGGGGAGTCACCGTGTACAGTTGCAAGAAACTCAAGTTGCAACTTCCTTCATGCACAACCTGCCTAAGCATTAAATCAACATCCATGGGCAGATGGTCTATGTTGCTTTGGAAGTTGGCGGTTTCGCACATTGAGTAGGCCGGAAAAAGGGTTCCACGGCCACCCGCTCAGCTACAACACCTCCTGGTACCCATGACGCACCAAAAAAAAAAAAGCCCTCCAACCTCGCATAGGTCCTCGTGTATGCCCTCCGGGCCAGGTCATCAACATGCTCCACGTACCTCTCGGCGTTAGGTGCAATCATCCTCCTGTGCTTCTCGATGTGTAGATCACACATTGTGATCATTCGGCTGACGTGATGTTTCTGTGGCGATGCCTCGTGACAATGGGGAGTCACCGTGTACAGTTGCAAGAAACTCAAGTTGCAATTTCCTTCATGCACAACCTGCCTAAGCATTAAATCAACATCCATGGGCAGATGGTCTATGTTGCTTTGGAAGTTGGCGGTTTCGCACATTGAGTAGGCCGGAAAAAGGGTTCCACGGCCACCCACCACCTCCTGAAGTCTGCAACGGGACCACAAAAGATCAAGTGTGGATAATGCATCAACTGGTCTGGCGCAAAAGATTTCAAAATAAAGTCCCCTATGAGCGTCACCAGTGTCCAAAGGTATTTTTCAGTGATTTTGTTTTCTATATATTTTTGTTGTAAAAAAAAAGAAAAAAGCCTTGAAAGCCCTTTAACATCACACAGCAGCATCAATGTTCTGCACATATTTAAATATAATGAAATATGAAAGTACATGAATAAATAAATGAACTAATAATAAATATGAATACTAAATACTAAAGTGAGAATGATTCTAGAGCAGGAGTGTCCAAACCGGTTTCTGGAGAGCCACTATTCAGCAGAATTTAGCGTTAACCCTAATTAAACACACCTGGACAAGCTAATCAAGGTCTTCAAACTCACTAGAAACTTCCAGGAAAGTGTGTTGGAGCTAAAATCTGCAGGACAGTGGCCCTTCCAGGGGCAGGACTGGACACCCGTTCTAGAGGTCCTCTGAACGAGGATTAAAAGTAAACATCTCCTGTCAAAAGACCTGATGCATGTATAAATTCCCCAAACCTCCTTCACATCTGTCACACTTATTTTTAAATTTATATTTTAACTTTGCAGTTTAAATAAAAATATAAATCTAGAATATTCCAATATACAAACAAGTTACCCTTCAATTCCTCCATCCTCATTTTCTATGCATCCTTCCCTCGCATTCTAAGGGGTGGAGTTAAGACACAAGGAAAGGAAACAAAGGTGCTCAAATAAAAAAATAAGAAACACCCAGTGAAAGCTGATGATCAGGGGCATGGTACCAACAAAGCCTGATTACATTGGTTTGGTTTTGTCAGTGTGAAACCAATCCTGTAACCCAGTTTGTTAGGCTAGCTTCATGGTACAGGAATTGGAGTTGTGAACAGTTTAGGGTTTTATCGTAAATACAAAACTGACCTTCAAAATGGACATGACCATCAAAATAGACAATTCATTTGATTATAGAATGTCAAGCTAATGTAACATGTCAAATGTGCAACTGATGTAGGATCAAATCTGACCTAAACCCTTTAATAATGCATTTTAGCATGAAGTAAACAAGATGACTAATGTTAAGATTTATATTTAATTTATTACATTTTTACAGACATGCCAAGATAGCAACAAGATTGGGTAAGGTGAAAAATCTCCATTTGCAAAATGGAAAAGTTCAAAATGTCATTCAGAATCCTCCAGCATTTGGTGCACAATGAGGAAATGCATTCATTCCTCCTGCCATGGCTTGGGCTGCACCTTGCCTACAGGTGACAGGTTCCATGCAATGCCTGTTGATGTGATCACCTGCAAAGACAGTGCACAAAATCACATAACACTGAAATTAGATCAATAATTACTATAAGGTTTGTGTTTGCAGTCACTTACATATGCCCAAACAGCTGTGCAAAATGTGGCCCCAGCAATCAGCAGAGGAGGTCCATACTTTGCATGAAATTCACGGGACAGATCAGAATTCTGTCGCACAGCCACCTGACGGGCACTCTGACCTATTGTAAAGAAAAAAAAAATGTAGTCACATGTTTACATATGCTTTAACACATTATTTATTGCCTCAACGAAGAATTGTCAAAAACTTGGACTCACTGAATTTATGAAAGACATTCCTAATGCCAACCATTGACCTCCTTTTAGTCGTATACATGACATATTTAATACATTTATAGATATATTAGAAACATTTTATTACATAAGACAAATTCTTGCACTCCGCGGGAGTAATATTTAACGTTACATTTTAAGATTATTTATACGAGCTATATGTGATGTCAGACAGGTTTTAAGCGCACATATGGCAAATAAATAAAATATAAACATGTCTTTATAGGGAAACGGTGACAACATATTAAATTACTTGCTAAAACGTACACACCAGCGAACTACGGGTGTATTACATTAAACTAGCTTTAGCATACACGAAAATAACTGGCCAGATTATTGGCCAGATACGGTTCACTGAAATGTGAAATAAAACGGTCAGTCCTTGAATAAGATATTTAACTTACCGCTGAGGTTCAGGGCAGCCTTGGCGAAACGATACATGGTTATGTCTCTGTAGTCTGTACAGCCGACCGCTCGTGCTAATACCCTTGAACTGAATGGCAGAAACAAAATGGCTGCGCGGAAATAAGTGAGCGATGCGTCAATAGTATGTTCGTGCACGCGAGAGGAGCCTAAAGACTATCAGCGGTCGATTCAACATAACGCAAAATTAAAATGATACACGAAAACAAACGGATAGTTTAAGGTTATGTGGTCTATGGTTAACCTATATGGGAGTAACGTATACTAATAAGTATAAACGCGTTAAAATATTTACTTTTTTTCTGTATATATTAAGGAACCATCACTGCTGTTTTACGTGTGTTAACAGTGTTAAAGTTAGTTCAACAGCTCTCGGGTTGTTCGGTATTAGCTTTGCATTGTGTTGCAATGTAATGTATATCATAAATGTCAGGATGGCCGAGTGGTCTAAGGCGCCAGACTCAAGGGCTGTTCCCTTCCGAATGAATCGGGTATTCTGGTCTCCAACTGGAGGCGTGGGTTCGAATCCCACTTCTGACACATACCTTTTTCTTGAACTAGAAATTATACGAAGGTTATCAGATGTTTTAAATCCATCAGGCCTTTTACTTGCTAAAAAGTCTCAATCAGATGACAGAAGGCGTGTTGTAGGTTATGTAAAACATGCTTTTCAGCAAAGTTCTGATCATGTTGATAATCTAGAGGCCTTTTGAAATCCATGTACCAAATATCATACAGTAGGCTTTATAGAGTTAACCTGCTACAGGAACAGTTCAGCTGGAGCAAATGCTTTGTTAAATGGATTCATGATTCCATGGGTTCATGGATACACCACCAGTAATCAGCAACATAAACTTTAAACCAACATAGAGTTTTAAAACAAAATCAGTAAGGCACAATAGTAATAAATCATATTCTTTAATAATAAACATTATGAACAGAAAAGGTGTTTTGCAAATACTTTTCTTGGTAACAAAAGTTGAAAACATAATCTCAACATAATGGAATGTAATGTGCATCTAATCTACCAATTTCCTGAGCAGATGTTAAGACTAGTATGCGATAAGTTTGCTCGAAGCCCTCTTTAGTATGGGCCTCGTCTTAATCTGTATCAGGGAAACTGGTCCGACAAGCACCCCTGAAAGAGATCTCCACTCCAACTTTTTCTATGACACTCATTTAAAAGCATTCTAGTGTATTTTGATGTTTATATATGTATTTGGTTTAAATGTTCTCTGGTTAGATAAAAATCTGGAGTCAGCAATCAAAATAAAAAGAGCGAGAATTGTGTCCCATATTTATAGCAAGCCATATATTCCTGAAGAATATTTTTACCCAAGAATTCTTCAAATGACATGATTATGAGTCACAGTTGCTGCAGATATAACATATACTACATTAGGTTTATGAATACAGTGATATGAGATTCTGTTTCTGAACACACGACGTGCTAATTAAGGTCACAGTGATGTATACGAAATGACGTGAAGGTTCAGCAAATGTGACTGCAACAAAACTAACATGAATGGAAGAGCTAGGTTTGTTGTGATCTCCATGTTCTAATCCTTCTTTTTGTCCTTGACTTCCTCATCATCTGTGTACTCCGTCGGTTCTTCTCCAGGTTTAAGAAGCCTCCCAACATAATCATATTTCTCTGTGGAGGCAAATACAACCCATTACTCAACATTTAGCAATGCAACCCCGTTGCAACAGTCCTGAAGAGCGCAACTGTAAAATCAGAGGCTGGAACAAAAAGTGTCCTTCAACTCACGTGTGAACTGAGTCTCCCACTCGCTCAGGCTCTCCTGCTGCATAGCATTGAGATCTGAAAGATCATCATGAGTGTCTTTCAAGGCCTCCTTCTCCAAACAGAACGTGGCCAGTCCTCTGGATGCATCTTTGCCTGCAAAGACCCCATAAGGGCCCTCTAAAAGTGAACCAAGTGGGTATTAGGTCTTCAAAAATATATGATGTCAACAGGAATGCAAAACAAGTAGTGTCCATTTTCTTGAATGAAGCACCATTCTGTGCTCAGTGGACATCTTCAGTATCTAGTCAACCTTTATACGAGGTTAGTTAATCATTCACTGATGACCAGCAGTTTTGGCATTGCAAAAGTGTGCACAAAAGTTACAAAAAAACGCAAAAATACTGCAGTGACGTCTCGGTATCAGACGAAAAATAATGTAAATATAGACGCACTTTAACAGGATTGCGCAACATCTCCATTATCCTGAATTTTCAGTAGGTTAGGGGTTATGACTTGGCATTTGTACGTTGTTTAAAAGGTGCGACATAAAGGGGCGTGTCTGATATTAAATGAATGCATTTCCTTGGAATATTTTAAAATGAATAACTCGCATATATGCCAACGTAACTGAAGAAATCACGTAATCCTTTGGAAAAAAAAACAATAAATGCATAAAAAAAATCACCTGAGATAAGTTTGAAATAAGACCCGAGATTGAATCTGAGATATTCGCATGTTACCTGGTCCGTAGAACTTCCTCCCTCTTGTAACATCAAACACTTTCCCGGTGACAGCCATCAGGATTCTTGGGTTTTTCAGCCCATCGTACTCTTGCAGTTCTGCTAAAGTGAAATCTCTTTTCTTTAGTTTAGGCAGCGGCTCTTCAACCGGGCCGAAGTCTGCAGGCTTGTCTCCGCGGACGATTTTGTACAACAGGTATAAACAGAGACATAGCAAGCTAATGTTCAGAGGCGAAGTGAAAATTTCCTGAAGAATACCAGAACTTTGCTCGACCTCCTCTTCAGCCATTTCGTTTCTGATGTTGTGCGTGAGAACATCGAGACTCGTCGACGACCACAGCAGTGAACCAATAACAGAAGCCAAAAACACATAATAGTGCGACGCCAGCCAATCAGATTCGAGGTGGATTTCTGGGGCGTGTAGTTTTTGTGATGGCTTTGGAAGTTGACTGTAATCTGGAAGCCTTGCGTGACTTTTTTTTTTTTATGTTTTGCAATACTGAGAAAATATTTCTTTAACTGTGCTATAATAAAAACAAGATATAAACTAGATGTAGAAGTACTATATAGTACTTATATATACTATATAAAGTATATGTAAGCATAACTAATGTCCTGTGCCATGGAATTATATTTCAAATACTTCAAAATATAAATGACTGAACAGCTACTACATAACCCAGGAAAGTGTTAGATATTCAGTTACTTCAGTTCGAAGTTACATATTTGAATAAAACGTTTTAAAGTCATGTAGGAATGTAACTGCCATGAAAAATGTGAAACAGAAAAAAAAACATATTAATTGGTTATTTACAAAAATCTTACCATATGCAGCAAGAAAAAAACATATCAAGTCAGTTTTGATGAACTGTGGTTATAACTGTGGATATAATTAATATAACAGATTGTTATATTAATGTGACAAGCATAGAACTGTAAAGTGTACAGTCAACAAAATCTCATAATTTTTGTAACATCGTAATTTTTTAAATGTATTATTATAATTATTATTTTTTTTTTACAGTTCTGGCTATCACAGCTTCAGCCCTTTACATACATTTACAGTGCATGTGCTGTTGGTCTTAAAGTACTTCCTCCAAACAGCAGGTGGCGGAATAAAAATGTGGAATCTATGCTTCATTCCTCAATGGAAGAGCGATTGTAACGGGAAAAACAAAACACAGCAGGGCTAAATCCAGTGACGTGGCCGCTCGATAGAGAAGAGAAACAGGGGCAATAGGTTGGATATGTTATTATGTTTATCCCTTATTTATTTTAATATTAACACCTTCCTTATAATTACATTTATAGCGTTCAGCTCACTGGATACTATTGCTGGATACTGACTAACTATTGCTGATGAAATTTAGCTTAGCTTAAAATACAGTACAGTACAGTATGCCAGACAGTATTACAGACAAATGTAATGTGGCTTATTTACTAAGTATGTACTACGGCATCTGTTATAACGGCTTTTCATGATCAACTCATTTCTAGAAGTTCACTAATGTCTAAAGTCTGAATCTTATTTTTTGTTTGAGCAACGTATATGAATCTTTGGCCTCAGCAATTTGTGATGTACGTGAAGGATGTTAACTTTACATCCAGGGACGTAACAATTTTCTCTAACGTTGTATTGAAGACATTTAAAAATGTGTTGGTTTTCAGTTTCAGAAACTACACTGTCATGTACACAACTACATATTATATAGCTATCATTTAAAAGTAATTACATATTTGTATGTCCATTCCAGGAGACTGGTATGTGCTAAGATGTCTGACAACGAAAGCTCCACAAGTGACCAAACAGAGAAATCAATTGACCAAGAGCCCAAAGAGCCTTCATCACCCACCCGAGATGAGCCCTCGGCTGAAACTCAGAGTGACAGCTCTACTGATGTAGCACCAACCCGAAAGACCAGGAGAAGACCAGAACATAAACCAACACCAGAAGAACAGAAGAGCCCAGAGACACAAAAATCAGCAGAAAGAGCTTCAGACGTAAGCTTTTATCACACTACTACTGATATATATATATATATATATATATATATAATA
>NW_015555817.1:378326-380034 GCF_001515605.1 Sinocyclocheilus anshuiensis
ATCTTATAGCACTTGCATATCATTGCTCTTTTGTTGATTTTGATTGCTTCCATTGTCCATAAAACTTCCATAAAAGCGTCTGCTAAATGATTAAATGTAAATATATATATATATATATACACACACACTTTGCACTTAAATATATATTTCAAATAATATATTTAAATCAAAGACTACTTCAGTGTGGCTAATTTGTAGATTTTACCCCAGAAAATTGCTCTGTATTTTCATATTTTTCATATTTTCCCATTCTTAGTGGTCATTTTTGACTGCAAAGATCACGTGTGTAACTTTTTTTAAAGTGCCCATATTATCGTCATTTATTTAAGTTATTGTCATTTTCTAATTTTATTTTTGGGTTCTGTTAGAATACATTTACATGATTTAAGGTTTTAAAAACATTATTTTCCTCACTCTGTACATTGTTGCAGCACCTCTTTTCACCTAAATGCTCTGTTTTAGTTCCTGTCTCTTTAAAGCCCACCTTTCTGCTCTGTTTTCTCTGACTGGTCAGCTGGCCCAGTCTGATATGATTGGTCAACCTCTTAGCCTTTTCTAATCATGTCCGAAAAAAAAAAAGTAAAAATTCAGAACATGAAAATGTTTCAGTCTAAAAATACCATCATGGGGTTAATAATAATATAACTGTCACTTTTTTCCCATCAGCCCTCCCCAGAGACGACTGTTTCCCAGGGAGGTTGGGGTTACTGGGGTAGCTGGGGTAAATCTATCCTCTCCACTGCTACTGCCACTGTAGCTACTGTGGGTAAGAGGCTCAAGATTTTCACTTTTTTTTTTAAACCGCTCAATTCTTATATCATCAAGACTCCTACTGTTATTCATTGTCTAAGGCCAAGGGTTGACACAGGTCATTGAGAAAGCTGAGACGTCTCTAGGAATCCCAAGTCCTGAGGAGCTTTCAACTCAAGCGGAAAAAGAAAAAACTGATGGTAATGATATGCTCTTTGATTGACATGGGATACATCAGACCAAGCGCACCAGTTCACAAGTATTGATGATCTTCCTGCTTTTTGCTCTGCAGATTCAGCCAGTAGTAAGGAAAATAAAGATGAAGAGGAGAAGACGTATGGGATGGGTGGTGCTATGGGAATGATCTCCTCCAGTAGTATGGGAATGCTGTCATCTTTAACCACTGTAGTTCAGAGTACGGTAAGGGCGAGCTAAAAGTATGCTGGATGGTAATAAAGCGAATACATATTTATTTAAAAATAGGACAAAACAAGCATTAAAGATGCTATAGAATGGAAAACTGTATTTACCTTGGCATAGTTGAATAATAACAGTTCTGTACATGGAAATGACATACCGTGAGCCTCAAACACCATTGTTTCCTCCTTCTTATGTAAATCTTGTGCATGCAAAAGACCACTGAAAAATAGACAAATCAGAACATAACACCGACTGTGACGTTACAGTCGGGATCACTAATAGTTACGCCCCCAACATTTGCATATACCCGCCCATTTTCTATGCCAGCCGCCAGCCGAACCTGCACAGCCAAAAGTTCTGCAGGTATTGTGAAGAAACAAGCGAGGATAACAGTGAAAATGGCAGATCATGGAAATAAATGTTATGTTCCAGGCTGTGCAGGGGATGTGATGTGCAGGGATGGGTTGGTGTCTGTATTCAGAAAGGCACAGAAAACAAATAACGCGTTCTAATAAAATAACAGGAGCCACTAAAGGGA
>NW_015555817.1:380062-386806 GCF_001515605.1 Sinocyclocheilus anshuiensis
AGCAGAGCTCAACATTGAGCCGCACTGTGAAACAGCCAATCAGAGCAGAGCTCAACATTATTATTTATGACCCTTCCAAATAACAACAGACCATTTCATTCTAGGGACAAATCCTAGTGTTGTAAATGGACATGTAAAACCGTTTCTGGAGATTTTTTGGCCCTTACCTAAGCCACATACCTTCTATGTAGATATCAGAGAACAATTAAAAATATATAATAGCTAAAACATCTCAAAATCAGGATTTTTTTTTTTTTAAAACAGCTGTTTTATTTATTGATGGATTGATTGATTGATTGATTAATTGAAGAACCAGGGTTCCCCATGGTCTTGGAAAACCAGAGGAGGCCTAATTTTAAAAGTGTGATTTCTAAACCAGAAATTTAGTCAAATCGATTAGAAAATGTATTATCCTTAATCATTAGCCAGTAAATCAAGGAAGACTGGACAAGTCATAAATGTTCCCTGAAAAACATACAGCTCCTAAAACTTCTGGAATCTTGAAATATAATTAATATAATTAAAATTAATATTAATAATACTAATACATTATTATAATTAGATCAATTATCTTTTTTGGATTGTGCTTAAGTGCAAATAAAAATATTAAAATGATAAACTATTATTTAACTGTGCCTACTTATAAAGTTTCTTTACAAAACAAAGAAAAAACAGATTAAAGATGGGCTGGAAAGTAAAGTAAAAGCAGCATCCTGCATGTAATATTTTAATTAATTACTAATTGTTATATTAATAAATAGTAATAAACAATTATTATTTTAAACATTCATTGTTTTAATTAATTATTTTATATATTTTATTTGATTGTAAATTTATTTATTCTGTCTTCCTTTGTTTGTTGGCAAGGGTAAGACCGTAATAAGTGGTGGTCTGGATGCATTGGAGTTTATTGGGAAGAAGACCATGGATGTGATAGCAGAGGGAGACCCTGGCTTTAAGAAAACAAAGGGACTGATGAACAGAAACTCCACACTGTCACAGGTGCAAAAGCTATGAGGACTGTCTATCCCAATGAGATGGAATATATTAATTGCCACTTCAACTCCCCTTCAGACACCCGTACAGAAATATATAACCTTTACTTGAACACATCCTGACCGATTCATAATTTGATTCTGTTTATGAATTAAACTCACATGATTCTGTTTTTCATCTCTCGAAGGTCTTGAGGGAAGCAAAAGAACATGAGGAGCAGCAGAAAGCTGAAAACGTCACTTCAGAAACAGACAAGAAAGCTCATTATGGGCTGTTGTTTGATGAATTTCAAGGCCTGTCCCATCTGGAGGCTTTGGAGATCCTCTCTAGAGAGAGTGAAGCCAAGGTCAGTAGAATTTTTACAAACAATGCTAGAATTTAAAACACGTGAAGGATTTGAATGCAGGTGTTGTGTTTGTGTGCAGGTGAAATCAGTGCTGACCACTCTATCTGGTGAGGAGTTAGCTAAACTAAAACAAGAACAACAGGACATTAAAGAGCCTTTTTCCCTTATGGAGTTTGACGACGAGGTGGATGATGATGCGAAGGGTAAAAGCTTACAATGAACACAAAGCTAAAGTCAAAGAAATATAGTGATGTTAACATTTTTTAAATCTGGGACTTAGTAAATGAACAACAAATTATTAAGAACATAAAAAAACGTCATTTTTATTCTCAGGGGATGATGGCGAGGATTTTGTGAAGGAACTGACGGATGTCCTTGAAAGACTACAGATTTCAACATCAGCAGACAAACTTTGCAAGGTAACACTTGAACATCTCTTTGTAATTGTAATCTTCAAGTGTTTTCTGTGTCAGATTATTTACGCTTACTCATATCCACTCAGGCAAGAAAAAATGCATTCAACCATATCACAAACATGAAGCAACAAAGTGAAAACCCACAGCAAGAAGAAGAGGAGAAAGAACAGAAAACGGCAGTGTCGAAATGCAGTGTTGAGGTCTGCAACTCTTGCTATTTAGCCTGAAATGTACTAAATGACTTTCGTATGGAAGCGCATTTCTGCCACTGAATAAAAAATAAAAAAGGTAATTGCGTGATACAAACTCGCAATTCTGACTTTTTTTTCTTAGAATTGTATGATATAAACTCGCAATTGCGAGACATAAAGTCGCAGTTCTGAGAAATAAAGTCAGAACGCCGAGATATAAACTCACAATTCTGACTTTTTTTCTCAGAATTCTGACTTTATAACATGCAATTGCTGAGAAACTGAGAAAAAAATCCAGAATTGTGAGATATAAACTCGCAATTGCGAGAAAAAAGTCAGAATTGCGAGATATAAACTCGCAATTGCGAGAAAAAAGTCAGAATTGCGAGATATAAACTCGCAATTGCGAGAAAAAAGTCAGAATTGCGAGATATAAACTCGCAATTGCGAGAAAAAAAGTCAGAATTGTGAGAAATAAACTCGCAATTACGAGAAAAAAGTCAGAATTGCGAGAAAAAAAGTCCGAATTGTGAGATATAAACTCGCAATTACGAGAAAAAAGTCAGAATTGTGAGAAAAAAAGTAAGAATTGCTAGAAAAAAGTAAGAATTGCTAGATAAAAAGTCAGAATTGTGAGATATAAACTCGCAATTACGAGAAAAAAAGTCAGAATTGTGAGATATAAACTCGCAATTACGAGAAAAAAGTCAGAATTGTGAGAAAAAAAGTCAGAATTGTGAGATATAAACTCGCAATTATGAGAAAAAAGTCAGAATTGTGAGAAAAAAAAAAAAGTAAGAATTGCGAGAAAAAAAGTCTGAATTGTTAGATATAAACTCGCAATTACGAAAAAAAAAGTCTGAATTGCGATAAAAAAAGTCTGAATTGCGAGAAAAAAAGTCAAAATTGTGAGATATAAACTCGCAATTGCGATAAAAAGTCAGAATTACGAGATATAAACTCGCAATTACGAGAAAAAATGTCAGAATTGCAAGAAAAAAAGTCAGAATTGAAAGATATAAACTTGCAATTGCGAGAAAAAAAGTAAGAATTGCACTTTATATTTTGCAATTGCAAGTTTATATCTCGCAATTCTGAGAAAAAAAAAGTCAGAATTGGGACATAAAAAGTCGCAGTAAGCTTTTTGAAAAAAATGTATTCAGTGGAGGAAATGGGCTTCCATACTTTTGAGATATGCATACATGTATCTTAGAATAATGTATATTTGTGTTTGTTCTGACAATTGAGTTTTCATTTTCATAGGAGGCCCATTTGTCTGCCATTACAAGCCTGGCCGAGTTCACAGCCAGATCCATAGAGCAGTTCCACAAAACAGCTGAAATGCTGCTCCACTGTAACCCTGAGGGGGTGACGACCACAGAACAAGCCAAAGTCCTATCACAGTGAGGTTTTTTGTTGTTGTTGCAAAAAGTGTGCAAAATTTGGATTTGGAGAAATCAAAACCATAATCTGTTTCACTTTCAGAGTTACTATTGTTATTTGCAAGGAGGTATCACTACTATCCAAAAAGTTCACGTCGTGTTTGACTACCATTGGGGTAAGACGCTTTACTTCTTATAGTATCGTTTAGAGATCTTTAATAAGTTTATAGTCATTATAAAATGTGAGTTTTGTATGCCATAGTCAAAATTTTTGTTATTTCAGGCAAATGAAAAGGGAGAAGTTCTCAATCCACTTATTACCAGCATTTTTCTGGAGGTTTGTCTTTATTTTATGTCTTTTCTTTTGCACATTCAAATAAATGCAAATAAAAAAAGACATTTACAGATCTAAGACTTCTATGTTGATGTCTGCACAAAAGTAATAACATCTTTTTCATTTTTAAGGCATCAAACAGTGCATCATACATCCAGGACGCATTCCAGCTCCTCATGCCAGTGCTGGAAGTGTCTCATATTCAGAGGACGGTGGAGTCGGCACAGTGATAACCACTCAGAAACACTTTACTGCGCCAACTAAGATTTTAATATAAAAAAACCAACATGCAACATCATATGATGGAAGTAAAATAATGTGTGATTTACATTCAAGTAGATACGGGAAGCACATGACATACTGTATGGTGTGCACAGCTTTTTGCACATTCATTGATTGTTGGCTTTTTTCCTATCTTATTATATTTTTGAATAGACTCGGTGTCAGAACTCTTCCTATAACTGACAGTGTCTGATACAGTAATTTAAATAAATATATTTTATGTCTACATTTATAATGAAAGGTGTTAAAAAGATTATTTCTATTCATTTAAGACTTACATTGTTTTCAAATAATTATGCAAGTCATATCAGTATTCATGTTCAATTATCTTTTAAATAAACAATTGTTACAAGTCTTCTGGATTATAGAACTTAACTTAACTTTTTTGGAAAATGCAATACATACACTATAAAGTATGATAGGTAACATGCTATGTATGTAAATTTGCTATAAAACAAATGTGTACTTGGGAGTTTTTGAAAATATTTAAGATATAATCTATAATACTGTTAGCTATAGATAAGTTTATTTGAATACCTTACAACAGGGGTGCCCAAACTCGGTCCTGGAGGGCCGGTGTCCTGCCTTACAACATGGTCTGACCCATTATCAATGACAAAAAAATCCTGTGAAGAATAGATTACTGGTCTTTTTCCTCCACTAGAGGGCACAGACACGTTAATGTCTAAAAATGACTAGTGGAAAGTTTATATAGTAATGTCATTTAAATCTATAGTAATAATAATAGTATAGTACAGACCTGTACTATAAAATGATATATGGTTTCTCGACTGTGTCAAAATGGACAGCAGGTAGAAGCATTTTTATGTAAGATTAATGACCACACAAATACTAGGCACTGTGATTATATTTTATGTGAAGATCAGGACATGAGTTATGTACATACATCAAGGACAAACACAATACTATGAGGCTGAAGGAGGTGTGGAGGCAGTAATGTTCAGTTGCTCCAGTTTTTCCGTTAAAGATACTTCTGTCTTTTCTGTGCTTTCCGTAAGAGGCTCCAAATACTGCGTCCCAGCAACCCTCTTCCCAGTGAGTGGGTCGACCACCTGCCCAACTTTATACACAATCTCTGCGAGTTCATGGTTGACATGTTTGGATCTTTTCTCCGGCAAAGCCTTCAGCAAAACAACATCCCCAACAGTGCACTGCTCCAAAGGATCGTGGGCAAAGTATGTCTTCCTCTTGTTGTAGTACTTGTATAAAAAAATACAAATAAAAAAAAAAGCATATAAATACAGGATCAGGTTAATTCTGTCTACAAACCAACTATTTTACAAATAATGCATCATTAGTTTACCGACATAAATGACTAATGCTTAAAGGGGTCATATTATGTTGCTAAAAAGAACATTATTTTGTGTATTTGGTGTAATGAAATGTGTTTATGCGGTTTAAGGTTAAAAAAACATTATTTTCCACATACTGTACATTATTATTTCTCCTCTATGCCCCACTAAAAGTTACTCCTCCTTTCTTTGCGTGAACATTTGGGCGGCTTTATGCAAATCTTCCCACATAGTGACGTAGACATGTGGGGGCGTGTTAGAACGAGCCGTTTTAGGTAGGCGTGGTTGACTCTTAACTTTTATAAAGAATATCTCTTTGGATTTGAGACTTTAGTCTTTGCAACTTTACAGATCTTCTTTATGCACCAAGAGCTTGTAACACTCCAAAGAGAAAGGAAACATTGAAATCGCATCATATGACCCCTTTAAAGCTACAAATATTTTATGGCAATGTAAGAAAAACAAAAAGAAAGACAATCTAAGAAAAAAAATCAACATATCTTACCTTGAGCAGGTACGGATCAAGCACAAGTCTAGTAACTCGAACCTTTGCCGTCTTCTTCATCTTGGTTCCGATCACCTGACCAATGATCCATTTCGCATGGACCGATGCTTGACGCGTGGACATGCCGTTTATGTTGTGCAGTCCCCTAAAATGTAATAAATGTTCACGTTAGATGAACTTGCAGGTTCGCAAGCTAAAGCTCAATTAAATAATCAGCTGCTAGCTAAGCTAACCGGTTTCCACAAATCTGCTTTACTCACTGAGGACAGATTATATAGTTGCCATAACACAACAGCAGGCATTTCTGTGTGTATGTAAATAAAAAGTGTAAATAATACACTTACCGGGTTCACTGTAAAGGTAAACGTTTACGTAAAGGTCAAAAACTCATGAAAACATTCAGCATGCGTCTGAATGTCCAAGACTCGTGGCTCATGTTGATGACGTAATACGGAGTGGTAAAGGGGAAAACGGTACAAAGGCAGCTTCTTTTATAGATTTTTTCTTTTATCTTTATTTCATTGTCATTCTGTAGCTCTTTTTCTTTGTGTTCACCCCCTGGCTACTGTAAAGTGTTGAATTTCAGTGATTCAATAAAAACAAAAAAATAATAATAAAAAAAAAGGTACAAAGGCAGCTTCTTCTTCTTCTTTTAGTTTTATGGCGGGTTGCGAACCACAAAGGCAGATTTGAAGTATGTCAAATATTTACGCATACAAATAAAACGCATGATATTTCTTATTATTTTAAGAAACTGGAAAATTTGATAAAATATAATTTAAATATATAGTAAAATATCTTATTTATAATATACTATTTGTATATAGCACTATGCGTGACATTATTATTATTATTATTATTATTATCATCATATTTTTGAAAGTATTTTTTCTAATGAATCATTTTGTGTTTGACAAGTGTTGTAAGAATACATAAAAAAAATTATTAAATTAAATTTTATACAGTTGGAATATTTGCT
>NW_015555817.1:386839-466875 GCF_001515605.1 Sinocyclocheilus anshuiensis
ACAAATAAAAATTACAATATATAATAAAAATGTATAATATATATAAAATATATATATATATATTTATATTTTATATATATTATTATATATGATAATATACCATAAAATAATACAACTTTACCCATTTTTGATTATTATTATATTTGGACAGTTTCCCCCCCCCCCCAAATGCAATTTTTTCTAATAAATAATTTTCTGTCTTTTACAGAGTATGTATTTGTAAGTGTTGTAAGCACATAAAAATGTACATAATAAACATGAAATGTATCACATGAAACATAATTGTACTTGTTTTTAATAATTGTAGGATTAAATAATAATAATTTAATCATATATTAAGATTATACCCAAATAAATATTTTAATGCATTTTTATATACATGTATGATAAACAATTATTATTTCTCAAATTAATATTTTTTTATTCTTTATCTATACGTTTATGCATATTCTAATACACAAAATGAGTTCAGACTTTCTCAGACTTTAACTGTCACGCTCACACCTTACATCATGCTGATTTGTGTATGGTAGTAACGTCACTTTTCACAAACTAAAGAAAGCATTTTGTGAACTCCCCCATAAAGCTTGCCTTGCACGGAGCAACGTTTATTGCAGCAAAGCGCTTTGCATATAGTGGTCCCATTTGAACTATTTGGCCTATTTAGTCAAGACTCAGAGAAAAGGCATTTATAAAAGAAAAAAGATGTGTCTAAAATAGGGGAACAGATCATCCTCTAATGTGTGTTCAACAGTGTAAGAAAAAGAAATCGGCCTGTCCCTGGGTGGGAACTGGATGAGAGCCAGCGCAGTCGAATCTGGTATTAATCAGAACCACACAGAAAACATGGCTTGTTTCTATGTGATTCCCATTTAAGGCAGTGCAATGGGAGTTTTAGTGGAAGGCTTGCACACCATCCGTCTGCAATGCTCTTGTGCATTCAGAAACATGTAATATATCAGTCATTATTACTGACTGACCAGCCGGTTCCATCTCAGGCATAATAGATTTAAATAAATGTACTCTGCAGATGCGACACATCTATTTAATGTCTAGCACATGAAAGCTTATGGTGCATGTGTGAGTGGTAACAGTGCCAGCCCAGAACACGGATTCCCAAAAAGTCATGAAGCATTCTGCAAATTCAGCGAGCTTTAAGATCTCTCCATCATCTCTGCTCCATCTGAGTCGCTGCCCTTCAGTTTAGCCTTTACTCTAGTTCAGTGTGGTTCTGACAGCAATAGTGAGGCTGACTGGAGAGCCGCAGATAAGAACGCAGCAACAGGTCAGCTTGCAGGAAACAGCCCGTACCCTTAACATACATGCTAGTGTGAAAGAGGCAATGACTCATGCGGCCCAGTTTATTTTCTCTGGAGATTCGAATGTGACTTATGAATATTTTCCCTGCAGAAATGAAAAGCAAATTTAAACACACTTGAGTGATGAACGAGATCGCTGTCACCATATTCCTGTTTTGCGCTCTGTTTGTTTAATGTTATTGTATGAGGCTGGCGTCAGAGGGGTTACATAGAACATGGCTGGGAAAAAAAGACAGCAGTTCATTATATTTGTGTTTATAAAGCTATAAAGACCACACAACTGTGAATTACTGTGCCATTTTTCATGCAAGTGTGAGTTTTTGATAATTGGCTCAAATATATGATGCTCAGTTTCGCCCATTTAATTATATTCTGTTAGAATTTGTCCTTAAAATAAAGTGTTACCAAAAATGAATGCTATTTGAGCATATGAAACAACATTTATGTGACTGTTCATGTTAGATTTTATTGATGATTGTTGCAAATATGTATAGTGAGCTCCCAAAAAACGTACTGATATTTATGAATTCATAATTTATGTTAATAAAAGTACTTTTTTTACTTTATGGTCACACCACATGACATTTTCGAGTCAATAAATTGAACGCTGTCTATGATATAAAAGTTTTTCAAAACCAATATGAATATAAAGAGCATGTGTTTTAAAATAGATCATGAAATGATTTGTCATTTTCTTTATTATGGACACTGTACATGTTTGACCCAATTACATACAAGTAACATTATTACATTTGTCTGTAGATTAGGGATTTCAAGAGACCCCCTCTTTAGAGAGGCCTGTATACAACCATTCAGAACACCCTAGCAACCGCATGGCAACCAGCCACAACTCATCTAGAAGTTTCTTCAAAATTCATAGTGATTCATAAAGCTACAGTTGAAAGACTATTCGAATAATTTGTCTTCTTTAATTGTTCCTGTGTTGCTACAAAACGGTTCGCACATTTGTATTTCTAACTGCGTTTCCTCATTGCTTCAATGATCCGGCTTTTCATTATGCTGATTAATGGCTTGTGTGTTTTTATGGCAGATGCTTCAGTGTAATGTCTGATGTCAGTGTCCCTTGAAAACAAACATGAGGTCACTATGGAAATACCAGCAGACTAGCAGAAGAAAGTCATTTATTAATTACTGCAATAATATTTTTGCCCACTTGAATCACAGCGCAGGTCACGGCCCATAAAGTTGGATTCGTGTGCCACACCTGTGCCAACAACACCTGCTATTTTCATGCCACATGCACAATGTGCAGAACACCTCATATACATTTCAAGAATGCACGGCACTTAAAAACATATAAATAATGTACAGTTTGTTGTTGCATGAGGTCAAAATCTGCCAAGAATGAAGCTCACAGCATCCTCGGGGGAAAGGGAACAGCACTAGAGCAAAATACACACACTGACACACAAGACAAACAGTCTCAACTAGCTGGGCAGCAGTGAGGCGTATTGTGAGGACATATCCCAGAAAGCCCATCTCATCATCTGTGTGGCAGCAGCAGACGTACGGTCCGGTCCAACTCTTGTCATGCTGTTTACATAAACACAACGTTTCAATTCTGCCATTCACAGTGCCTTCTGCAAACAGAGCTTGTCAAACTGTAAACATAGAACATGGTGTAAGCACTTCACGGTGAGACCAAAAGTGTAGTTGAAGATGGGGGCGTCCACTCTGACGCACACCAGTAAACCCCGCAAGAGTTCACGAGTGCCAGTATACGACGTGGTATTCTTTTAGTTTATCCTATGTAAATTGAAAACATATTAGGCTTTTGTTTATCTGAAACTTCCTTGGCAGTGGTTTTATTCTCCCGCACCGAATAACCAGATTTGACCCTGTCTTATTCTTTCTCTAAATATTAAATCATGGCCTGCTTAGCTTGTGTAACTTGGCCATGTCATTATCATGCAATCTGATGTCATTGCTACTATAGATGACATCGATTAATTGTTTGAGCATCCAATCTAGCCTGACGCAGCAACTGACTCAACCAGTGGTTTGCGTTGGGGGTGGGACTATCCGTTTGATTGACCAATGAGACATGGTGTCAGCTGTAAAAATGTCAGCTGTATGGCATGCATTTACTATTGCTATCCACTTTGTGCTGTGAACATGAATGATACCTCAAACTGTGCAGCTTGTTTAGAAGAAGTGTGTTCTTGTAAGTGATGAGACTTTTCCTCAACGTTTTTTTTTTTTCATCTGGCAGATAAAGAAACGGTGAAAAAAAAATCCCACTGACCTACATTGAATGAGTCATATCTAGACCAGAATATCTTAGGGGTGTGTTCTTTTGACTTGGGCCAGTACCACTCCGAACACCCTAGCAATGATTCTGTCTATTGGTAAAATATCGGTTAATGGCCGATATTAGAGTTTTGGTAATACTTTAGTTTACAGTGTACATGTACTTATAAGAAATAATACTAAATTATACATAATTACAAGCAACTAATGCTAGCCCTGACTCTATAGTAAGTACAATTAATATTCCTCACTATCTATTTATGTAATTACACTGTAACAGGGACACCTTAACGTAAAGTTTTGGATTCACTTTATCTTTGCTTAATTTGGTCCCCCAGTGTCTTTAACTGCTATGTACTAACATTAAAATGAATAATTTCATACAATAACTTATTGTGTACATACATAACATTGGACCTATATTTAAAAAAATACCTGCATGTAATTACGCTTGTAATTATTTTTGTATTTTACTGTTTTCTCCATTTCTGTCACCAGTGGAGTTTGGGTTCTTTGCCACTTGCTTGCGTAGTTGGGGACTGTTAATATTCAGCAATATTATTGAATTGACTGTACTGACACTATTGGATGAGAACTGAACTGAGCTGGATGATGACATCACTGTTTTCTACAAGGCTGCTTTACAGCTGAATTTAACTACTTTAATTGATGATATTTACACAGTCATTGAATGGAACTGAATCAACACTGATCTGATCCCAGCTGAACAATGACACAATTGTTTTGTTTTTTTTGCGTTACACAAGAATTGATCTCTGTTTGCATCATTCCCTCTCAGAAAAACGGTACAAAACAAAAGCTGTTACTGTGGTGGTACCCTTTTAAAAGGTACTAATATTTTGGTACTAATATGCACCATTTAGGGGTAAATAAGGTACAAAAGTGTACAGTGACAGAGACCTTTTTATGCCTGTAAAGCTGCTTCGAAACTATTTGTATTTTATTAAGCACTTTATAAATAAAGGTGACTTGATATCTGTAAGTACACTGTTGACCCAACCCACCCTTAAACCTAACCATACCACAAAAACTTGGCCCTAACCTTACCTGTCTCCCACCTCAATAACAACAAAGTGTTTGGGGAAACACTTTATTTTACAGTGTCCTCATTATACATGTTACTTACTGTAGTAATAACAATAAATTATGCATAATTACAAGCAACTAAGCCTAAACTAAATCATATCTCTATAGTAAGTACTTATCGTTAATTACTATTACTCAGTACTTACACTGTAACAATGACACAAAATAAAGTATAACGAAGTTATGCAACATACATGAACAGAGTAAGTACATCGTACCAAACAAATTTTTATTTTAAATTTATTGATTGATTGATTGGTTTTCTTTGCCTCATTTAACTGAAGGTTACATAAAGTTAATCTTTATAAATGCTAACAATAATCTTTAGCAGATCTCAAAACGAATATCGATTTTTCATAATGTACTGAAAAATGGACTTATAATGGTATAATAATGGTGTGATGCTACAAATGCTACGTTTAAGTGTTACAAAGTGTTTTTATATTTATACAAAATATTATTACAAAATATGCATTTATACAAAATACTACATTTTAATTTTGGCTATTTATTTGTTATAAGCCATGAAAATAATTATCTGCTTATTGGTATCAGCCAGAATTGTAATATCTGTGAGTACCTGTAAGAATACCTTAATAATAATCTAAAATTGTGCAGAGGCAAACACCACTCACATTAGCTTAAAAAATGTATCTAGTTTATTTACCTGAGGTTCATCTTTAAAAGTGCATTTTAACTTTTAGATTCCCAAATATGGGCTTGAAAATGTCATTCATGTTAAAAGGCTATCCTGTTTTGTTTTATTCCTCTACTAAATTTTCAAATGAATTTGAATTTGAACAAATGAACAAATTAATTTGTTATGATTTATTTGAAGTAATTACAAATATATTACTTCAGATTGCAACTGCTGAGTTCAAATTCCCTTCATATATACCAGAACTTCCCATGGGAACCTTGATTAACAGACATGCCTTAATAGTCATGCTTTTCTTCCTCTCATAGTTTTTAAAGTAGATTTTAAAATGCTCTGTGTAGCAGTAAGTGAATGAGACAGACATTTTTGATAAGGTGTATCGAATGATCCGACCATTGCCAGATCACTGCTGAATTACTTGACATGGATTCCATTGCAGGAAAATATTTAGATGCCCTTGAACATGGATGAGTTCAGCCTGCATTGCCATACTTAATAAAGCATCATGCAGGCTTGGAGGAGTTTTTTTTGGCAAATTTAATTTTTTTCTCCAATGATCAACTTTGTATAAACAAACTATCAACTTTGACCTCTAAACTTAATTAATTTAGAAAATTAGTTAATTTGGAAACTGATTGACATTGCTCAACATGGAGCAATGCCATTGCATAATTGTCAGATGTACTGACAAGCGTTTATGGTAAAATAAAATATATTTTAATGTAATTTCTATTGAGACTTGTATGTCATGTATTTAAATATATGAATAATTACGCATTTGTAATTATAAAGTTGCAATTCAGTATATTTAAATATACCGTATTAACTTTAAATGTCAAATAACACACTACAGTTAAAGGGGTCATATGATGCGATTTCAATTTTTCCTTTCTCTTTGAAGTGTTACAAGCTCTTGGTGTATAAAGAAGATCTGTAAAGTTGCAAAGACTAAAGTCTCAAATCCAAAGAGATATTCTTTATAAAAGTTAAGAGTCAACCACGCCTACCTAAAACGGCTCGTTCTAACACGCCCCCACATGTCTACGTCACGATGTGGGAAGATTTGCATAACGCTGCCCAAATGTTCACGCAAAGAAAGAAGGCGTAACTTTTATTCTCGCTGTAGTTATTGTTGCCACCGTTGCCATGCCGTGGAGACGCTGTGTTTCGTTGTGAAAGCGAAATTACTTTGTTTGGCCTTCCAAAAGAGGACTATATCTGCTTCATCATGCCTAGAGCTGATCCATGCTGGTCGCTGAGGAAATACATCAACTTACATTTCATTACACCAAATACACAAAATGTTATTTTTAGCAACATCATATGACCCCTTTAAAATGAATATTGAGTACTTTACATGTGAGGGAGCTGTAGGCGATGACATGGAGGCAGTGTACGATCCAAATGCAAGAAGTTTAATAATACTCAATAACAAATCCAAATCACAAGGCAGTATCATAGTAGGTAAGACAGGCAGGTATTCAGTAAACATGAAGACAGTCCAACAAGGCAAACTAGGCAGAAACAGTAATCCAAAAGGCAGTGGTCAAATAAGGCAGGCACAATGGTCCCAACAGTAGAGCAAAATAGGTTGAAAAACGCTTGCTAAGGCAGTGAGAACTGGCAATACTTCGCAGTGAGCAATAGGGACTGCATGGTTAAAATATGGTACCAAAGAGGAATTTACCAACGAAGATACAGACAGCTAGCATTCGGGAGAGGGCTCCCTCTGGTGGTTGGATAGATGGCTACCAGCCCCATTTGTTACAGAATCCATCCCCCTCCCTCTACGAACACCTCCAGGTGTTCTTCTCTTGGGTCGAACCCTGGGACGTGGTGTTGGACGGTCAGGGTGCCGTTGGTGAAACTCCTGGATCAGCAATGGGTCCAGTATATCCCTCGATGCCACCCAAGATCTCTCCTCTGGTCCGTAGCCCTCCCAGTCCACCAGATATTGCAACTGACCCCCTCTACGGCATGAATCCAGGATCTTGTTAACCGAATAAGCAGGTGTGCCATCAATCTCCAAGGGAGGAGGAGGCTCAGGGATCGAGGTGCCGGGGTCAGATGTGGGGTGGACTGGTTTCAGGAGGGAGACATGAAATGAGGGAGAGATGCCATAATTAGTAGGAAGCTCAAGGCGGTATGTAACAGGGTTGATTTTGTTTCAGAATCTTGAAAGGACCTACATACCTCGAGGTGAGCTTCCTACTCGGCAGTCGTAGTCGGAGATCTTGGGTGGATAGCCAGACTCTCTGGCCTGGTTGATAGTTGGGGTGGGGACGCCTCCTATGGTCCACTTGGATCTGTTGGGCCCTTATGGCTCTCTGAAGTCTTACATGAGCGATGTCCCACACCCGTTCACTGTGCTTGATCCAGTCGTCCACCGCCGGCACCATGGAGGGTTCACCAGACCAGGGAAGCATGGAGGGCTGGTAGTCTAGAACACATTGAAAAGGGGTTAGACCAGTGGATGAATGGGTAAGGGAGTTTTGAGCATATTCGGCCCATGGGAGGAAGTCACTCCATTTGTCCTGTTCTTTACTACAGTAAGTTCTGAGGTAACATCCAATTTCTTGATTGAGTCTCTCCACCTGGCCATTAGACTCGGGGTGATATCCAGAGGTGAGGCTGACATTGATGTCCAACTGCTTGCAAGAATGCCTGCCATACCCTTGAGGTGAACTGAGGACCCCGGTCAGACACTATGTCCTCTGGTATTCCATAAATTCTAAATACATGCTGAAATAGTTCGAGAGCAGTTTCCATGGCCGTGGGCAAACCCTTGAGTGGTATCAGTCTGCAAGTTTTAAAGAAACGATCTATGATAACCAGGATAGTAGTATAGCTGTTAGAGTTGGGTAGGTCAGTGATAAAGTCAATCGACAAGTGTGACCAAGGACGGTGAGGGATTGGTAAGGGTTGGAGCAGACCGGCAGGTAGTTCACAAGGAGTTTTAGACTGTGCACAAACAGAGCAAGCTTTAACATAGTTAATGATATCCTGGTTCATGTTCAGCCACCAGAATGCATTGCGTACCAAAGTCGTAGTTCGGTGAATCCCAGGGTGTCCAGAACTTAGCGAGGTGTAGACTCACTGTAAAGTTCAACTGCGGAAGGCTTGAGGAACGTATTGTCGATTGGGTGGACATTCTGGTGGAGGTGGGTCATCCTGCTGGCCTCTTTAGATTTCCTCCATGACATGCCAACTGATCTGAGCAATGACTACAGATGGTGGTAAGATAGATATGACAGGCTGGTCAAGTTGTTCAGGATCATACCTGCGTGAGAGTGCATTGGCCTTGTGGTTCTTGCTGCCTGGATGGTAAGTCACAGTAAAATTGAAGCGCGTGAAAAATAAAGACCAGCGTGCCTGCTTGGGATTCATCTGCCTGGGGCCCTTGAAATACTCAAGGTTTTTATGGTCTGTGATAATCTGAAAGTGGTGCACTGCTCCTTCCAGCCAGTGTCACCACTCCTCTAGCTCAGCCTTCATCGAGAGAAGCTCCTTGTTACCCATGTCGTAATTCCTTTCTGCAGCAGTCAGTTTACGTGAGAAAAATGCACAGTGATGAAGTTTACCAGGGGTGCCATGACGTTGTGAAAGTACTGCACCGATCCCACGGTCTGAGGCATCCACTTCCTCAACGAAGGAAAGGGGTCTGGACCTTTCAAAATGGGCTCTGTTGTAAAACTGGCTTTGAGACCCTTGAATGATTTCACTGCCTCTTGTTTCCATTTTAGCTGGGCTGGTTTGTCCTTAAGGAGGGAAGTCAACAGGGCTGCAATCAAACTGTAGTTGCGAATGAACCGGCGGTAAAAGTTGGAAAATCCCAGGAATCGTTGGAGTCATTTAACCATCTTGTGCAGAGGCCATTCTGTGACTGCCTGAAATTTTGAATCGTCCATCTCCACTCCTTGATGACTGACGATATACCCCAGAAATTACGTTTTAGAGATATGGAACTTACATTTCTATAACTTGACAAAAAATTGTTGTTGCTGTAGCCGTGATAGGACTGTATTGACATCTTTGATGAGTTGTTCGAGGTTCGGGGAGTAGATCAAGATGTCGATGTAGGCAACGACACACTTGTTCAATAGATCGCAGAAGATCTCATTAATAAAGTTGAGTTAGCAAGCCCATAGAGCATAACAAGATTTAAGCCCATAGAGCATAACAAGATTTAAGACAAGACAGAAAAAGAGTTTTTAACATTAAGAGTTTTCCACTCATCTCCTTCTCGGATGCGGATCAGATTATAGGCACTTCTAAGGTCAAGCTTGGTGTAAACTAGGGCTCATGCAGCTGTTTCAAGGCAGAGGGGACTAAAGGCAATGGATACCGCTACTTGACCATTACATTATTCAGTCCCCGATAGTCTATGCAAGGACGAAGAAGGTCGAATGTAGCCCGAGGCAAGAGCTTCCTATACTATGTCTCCATGACCACAGTCTCTAGGCGTGACATTGGATAAACTTTGCTTTCAGGCAGGGACATATTGGGTAGAAGATCAATGGCACAGTCCCAAGGTCGATGAGGGAGTAGTTGTGTGGCTTTAGATTTGCTTTTGAATACGTCAGAGAAGGTGGCATGGATAGCTGGTAGTGCAGCTTGGGTCTTAACCTCAGGGCTCTCTATGCTGGTGGTCAGGCAGGGTAGAGACAAGGTGTTAGTGAAGCATTGGGAATGACAATATGCTGACCACTGTGCGAGTTCTCCCTGGTTCCAAGAGATAACAGGATCGTAGATAACTAGCCAAGGGTGACCCAGAATGACCTTGGATTTACATGACGGAACCACGTAGAAGGTTATGGTTTCTTTATGGAAGAGTGCAATATGAAGAGTAACGGGCTTGTGGCTGTAATTCCAGAGCCAATGGGACAAATCTATGGCCTAACAGGACAGCTCTGTTTGTAACTTCACATTAAACACTGCCTTGAGAGCTATGTTGTTCCATCCGCTCTGTGCAGCAAGCGTTAAGAATTCAATAGCATAGTGCTCAGCGGTGCGAGTTCCCTGTTTAACATTCAGTAGTTGGTCAGAAATATCCTGCCACCCCCCTCAGGATATTCAAACACTTTGTAAAGCTAGGAGATGAAATAGTCAAACAAAGACTGTATGTGAGCGTCACTCTCCTACACCGCAGATGCCCAATCTAAAGCTCGTCCAGTTAACAACGACATTACAACAGCACACTGCTTAGATTCTTGGTTATAAGTCTCAGGTTGACTAGCGAAGAACATCTTGCATTGACAAATAAACCCTCAACATAGTTCTGGTGAGCCATTAAAATTGTCAGGTAAAGCGAGTCTTACCCGGAGAGCTTTGAGGAGCGGGGAGAGAGCGGATGTATTGAGTGAGACTGTCATTGGTATTTCTCAGATGCACCAGCTGTTCCTGATATCCATTGAGCAGCTCACTCTGATAGGCGAACGCCACTTGAAGCTGAGAGACTTCTGCTGGATCGATGTTAAGCAAGGTATTCTGTGAGGGAGCCATAGGCGACAACATGGAGGCAGTGTATGATCCAAATCCAAGAAGTTTAATAATACTCAGCAACAAATCCAAATCACAAGGCAGTAAGTATCATAGTAGGTAAGACAGGCAGGTATTCAGTAAATGTGAAGACAGTCCAACAAGGCAAACTAGGCAGAAACAGTAATCCAAAAGGCAGTGGTCAAATAAGGCAGGCACAATGGTCACAAAAGTAGGGCAAAACAGGATGAAAAATGTTTGCTAAGGCAGTTAGAACTGGCAATAATTTGCAGTGAGCAATAGGGACTGCATGGTTAAAATATGGTACCAAACATGAAGTTACCAACGAAGAAACAGACAGCTAGTATTTAGGAGAGGGCTCCCTCTGGTGGTTGGATGGATGCACCAACCTCGTTTATTACAAGTATGTTAGTCAACACATCAATTGTACTTTAAGGCACAACAAAAGATTTTTAAAACAGTGATTAAAATGTAAGAAATGTAAGAAACTATTTAATTTGTTATTATTACAAAGTGCACTTTTTAAAAGTTGTTCTTAAGTGTGTTTAGAAACATTAACAGTATGTGTGTGAGATGGTAGGGGATATAAGTTAAAAAAATGGTGGAGTGTCTCTTTAAAAATGTTCAGTTTTGTGTTTCAGGCTTTTTGTTTCAGCTGCAAGCTTGTACTGTAGAAAGTTTATGTATGGACCACACATCCCTCACAACTACAGATATTGTAAAACCCAAAAATGACTCTTTTACTATGTTTTCTATTAATGTTATGATTTCCCTTTAAATACAGCGAGGGCAACCTCTTTTCCTTTTGAAGGCCCCGTTTCTTCTCTGTTGTTCTAATTCTGGTGACTCCTTCACAGATGTAGGTCATTATGAATTTAATGATATCTGAACAATCGAACAATAAATTCTTGCATGTGTGCTGCAGGGAGTCACCCTTGTTCTAGTGTTTGTACTGTACTGGGAAAATTTGATCGAATTATTATTATTGTTGTTTTAATTTTTTGCATCGTCTACTGAGCAATACATCTGTTATACAGCAGAAAAGATAATTGTTGGGATGCTAAAAGCTGTAATTTAGGTTATGGATGAAAAACATGGATTTTAGGTTTATTTATTCTAGTCTTAGCTGTAAAAACACACTTAAATCTCAAACACACATACAATCTGTTTCTCTTTCCTTGTCCCCCCAGTGATGTCACTGATTATTGTTGGATATGTTCCAGACCCGACCACCAATGCTCCACCAACCATACTGCAAGTGCCTGAGTAAACCTTTTCCAGCACCTCCATTCTTATCTTAATCTGTCACATTATGTTGGGAAAATATTGCTCTGTCTTTTTAAAATCATGTTTTGTCAAAACAAATCAAACCTTAGCATGTCACTCTGATATCGCATGCAGTGGCCTCATACAGGGGAATGTCATTAGATAACAAAAGTAAAAAAATTGAAAGAGAGGTAGAACAAGCACTTTTCAAGAACAGTGACATTGTTTTAAGAGATTTTTGTTAGGTTTTAAATTATAAAACAATACTGTTCAAAATTTAGACTTACTTACCTTCTGCTGCCTAGGCAGTTGCCTTCTAGGGCAGCATCCTGAACCTCATTAGTGACCAGTTTGGCTTGATTTCAATACAGTTTGACAGTAGCAAAATGCTAAGCTAATGACACAATACTCTAATACTGGGTCCAACAGTTCATGTTTAATTAGAATGGGCTATTTTTAATCAATACTTGTCATTATTGAATAAATAATAAGTGCATTTCTCGCTTCTTACTCCATTTTGAATGGATTTTTTGTTGAGGTTGTCAGTGCAATTTGGGGTTGCCTTCTACTTCCTAAGGAAGCCTGTTTTTCATAAATTATCAAATAAATAAATAAATAAAAAGGTTTTTGTGACTTCATATCTCACAATTGTCATTTTTTGGGGGGGTCATTAAATTGTTTCTGTTAACACACTTAAGTACATTTTTAAGTGTATTTATTAAGTGCACTTTGTAATAATGTCAAATTAAAAGTTTTACTTTGAAGTATGTTTTAAATCATTGTTTTAGTAACCTTTTGCCATGCATTAAATAAGTTAACTTATTTTGATAAACATATTAAAGCATATGTAAAGTATATGCATTTAATTTTAATAAAACATTTTATTTTAAATTAAAATCTATGACATACAAATTTCAACAGAAATGACATTAAAGTATAGGCCTATATTTGTTCACCTTAAATGCTTGTCCGTACTTTCAGCGGCATATTTCAATGAAATTAGAAGTAATTAAGAAATTACATATTAAGATGGAGTCAAAAAGAACTCTTAAAGGGATAGTTCACCCAAAAAAGAAAATTCTGTCATTAATTACTCACCCTCATGTCGTTCTAAACCCATAAGTTCATCTTCGGAACACAAATTAAGATATTTTTGATGAATTCTGAGAGCTCTCTGACCCTCCCATAGACAGCAATGCAATTACCACGATCAAGGTCCAGAAACGTAGCAAGGAGATCGGTAAAATAATCCATGTGACATCAGGGGTTCAACCGTAATTTTACAAAGCTACGAGAATACTTTTTGTATGCAAAGAAAACAAAAATAACGACTTTATTCAACAACTCGTCTCCTCCGTGTCACCCTAGCGCCATTTTGGACAGTATCCACTGAACGTAAACAACGTATGCTGTTCTGTGTCAGCGTGTGTCACGCAGCTGACAGTCAGTGGAGACTCTCCAAAATGGCACCAGGGTGACGCGGACAAGACGAATTGATGAATAAAGTCGTTATTTCTGTTTTCTTTTGCGCACAAAAAGTATTCTCGTAGCTTTGTAAAATTACGGTTGAACCCCTGATGTCACATGGATTATTTTACCGATCTCCTTGCTACGTTTCTGGACCTTGATCGTGGTAATTACATTGCTGTCTATGGGAGGGTCAGAGAGCTCTCAGAATTCATCAAAAATATCTTAATTTGTGTTCCGAAGATGAACGAGTCTTACGGGTTTGGAACGACATAAATAATGATTTTTGGGTGAACTATCCCTTTAAGTTAAACTAATTGGATTTCATATACATTTAAACTATAATGCATTTTCATTTAATTGTAAATAACATGCAAAAACACTGAAAGAATACTTCAAACTGAATGTTAAGTATAGTATTTCTGTAATACATACTAAAGTGTACTCTTTCAAAAGGCTAGATTTGTGCAAGGTGGCCTTTTTGGTGTCTGACAAGCCGATCAGCCTTATAGGCTCAGTGTGGTTATGTTTAGGGTCTGTCAGGGACAAAGTTGATACCTTAAACTGCTGTATAGGCAGCTCACTAGGTTTTGGACCAGAGCCATGGTCACAGGATGGTGTATCACAGACTGCAGACACAATCAGCAGCACAGTGAAATAAGCCCAGTGTGTGGAACATTATCACACTGGCAGCGATGACAGACTGACTGTGATGTCACAATTAAAACAATGTTCCTGTTCAAATACCATGAACATTTTCAGGTTCAGGCAGTGAAGTCATCCGAACGATCCAACCCAGTCTACAGATAACATAGTTGAGGTTCACTTCTTGAATGAGCATGGGAAGGATGTTTAGACATTAGAGTGAATTACTATCACTGGGGCAAGCTGCATACTTCAGAGACATTTGAGTTATTGGTTCTGTGGTGACTATTAGAATGATCATAATTCAGCTGCATAATTCATAATGCAGCTGCAGCGACTCAAATGCAATATCGCTGTCTCAATGTTATCACAATTAACCATTCCTTGGCACAGATGCTTCACTGAAGTCTTCAAATCTCATTACAGTTTATAGAGCAAATGCATCCTTGTATCGTAAGCAAGGATTTATCCTGTTTTATGTCTAATACTGTCAGAGTGTATTTTCTGAGTTCAGGCTTCGCTTAGTACAGAAGAATTATTTAAAAACAAAATGTTTTGGATGCTTTTTTCCCCTTACAATGAAAGTCCAGTGATGATTTGGACCCCACTTTCAATGTGTGAACAAAAACACTTAAAATATGTTTCAAAATGTCTTCTGTTGTATTTTGCAAAAGAAGCAAGGCCATACAAGTCTGGAAAGACACAAGGTAAACGATGACATTTGTGGGTGAACTATCCCTTTAAGGTCACACAATACCAGAAATTCTCCCTTTTTAGTTTAATTTTAATAGCATTTCTTAAATCCACATACAAAATGTCCTTCTTTTGTTCTTGAGATTGTCAAAAACGTACAACCGTCAAGCTCTGCCAGATAATTAATTGCATGTTTGCTTTATGCCTTTATGAATTAACGTATGCATCACATTTCAGATGTCAAAATCTGGTGTTTCTTCATCTAATGGACACTTTTGGCAATGTGGACTTTAACAAAATTAACTCTCTTAAAACTTTAGTTTTCACACTCTCACTAGTTTATTTAATTTGTCCAACAATGTATATACATGAATTACAGGAGAATTCTGTTATTTTTGCCATTTTATTCTGATTGTCATGAACATTTCACCACAGTATTGTTTCCATTGCATCTCAAATGATGTATTATGTTTGATAACATAACATTCTGTTTAATTTCACAGCTTTCAATTTATGCAAACTACACAAAAAATGCCTACAAGTGATATTTACCTTGATTTTTCTTTCCTTTTCACATACCACGTATTTCATTGAAGTGAACTTCATTGACACTGTTATCTCTTTGGTAAGCAAGTACAATATCCAGGTAAGTTCACATCTGAACTTGAGTGTTTTCATGAGTCAATAAAAATGGTTGATTTTTATTTCTTTGTAGATTTATCATAGTTTCAGTATGTTAAATATATATTTATGATGGTTTGTCATATATTTTATTTTATCTATATAATTTAACTTTGCAAGTAGCCAAAATAAACAATGAAGGCATGGTAAAAAAATATTACCTAGACAGTTATGATGTAACCTTCCTATAACAATCTACATCATTCATGCTTTTATCCAAAGTGACTTACTTTACATTCAAGGTATATAATTCATTAGCTCATGCATTCCCTGGGAGTCGAACCAGTGACCATGGTGTCTACAGTTCAAGCTAAAGCTACAGGAATACCAAGAGAAAAAAAAGTCAAAATTTTTAATAAAAATCATCCTCTGGGACATTAAAAGTGCCTCAAATTGAAGAAACACCCATATCCGTCTGTATTCCTGTAGTGTTATTTGCCTGCTAATGAAATCTAGGGACAGTTTGGGTTTTGAAGTCGAGTCCAAACATAGTTCCTCATTCTTAGTGTTGTTCTCTTAGTACAAAGTGAGCTTACAGTAAAAAGTCTGTTTTAATGGGTAGTAATAAACCACATTAATGATCAAAAGGACGACTCTCATTCTAACGACATGTTTTACAAACAAACTCCCTTTATCCTCTCATTTTACAGCACTGCGAACGAGAAGAACGTGTACAAGGACAGCTAATAAAGGGATTTCTATTCATAGTCGCAGCATTAAGTTCTTGGCTTCCTTATGAGATGCTCTAAATTCAATATTTATATCCCTCTTCTGTGATAAGTGCTGATTCTATGTATGGTAACAGCTCACAGGTATGTGCCCAAAAGAAAGCCTTCGCCTTAGCCAGAACGTTGATGGACAGCTAACCCCCGTTTCTTTGCTCCGTTTCGCTCTGATTAAATTCCCCAGCATTGTTTGTTCAGTGATTCACACTGTAAGCTCTAATGTTGTATATATAATGTGCTCACGACTATGGCATGTAACATATTCACCACACTCTCGTTCTACAGCAGTATGTGTGTGTGATTTATGTAATGACATGCTGTGGGGGGGGGGTGGCTTAACTTTTTATCTTTTTTTCATTATCTGACAGGGTGTTTGCCAAAAAGGCAACATAAGACAGGTGTCTCGATTACTGTATGACTGCCTGTAGCCAAGAGTGTGTTGTACATGTGCTGTTTGCATATAGGCTACATATGTGACTCTGGACCACAAAACCAGTCTTAAGTCGCTGGGGTATATTTTTAGATTGTCCTATCCATACAATACCATACATCAATGGAAAGCTTATTTATTCAGCTTTCAGATGATGTATAAATCTCAATTTCGAAAAATTGACCCTTATGACTGGTTTTGTGGTCCAGGGTCACATATAGGAAGATATACAACATGTTTTGTACAACATGCACTGTTTTTTCCACCAAAAATCAACATTTAATAAAGCAACAACTAACAAATAATATGTAAAATTCAATGCTTTTGATACCACTGAAATCAAATTGTGCATGTAATAGCGCATGGGGAAGCCTAGCAACCCCGTTATATAATTATTTTAATTCAACTCAAATGAAATACCAGCTTGTGTTTTATCAGGGAGCACTTGCAGACATAATTGAGCTTATCTGACTGGCAACAATCCGCACCATGAATCATTCTGCAGAGCTTTGATGGGAGGCCAGAAACTGCTGTAATAAAAGGATGTTGTTAATGCGTAATTATTATGTGATGAGCTTTTAAAACATACTTTGACTCTATAGACGTGGTCCATTGGGTCTGTATTTCCAATGGATCACTGAACATTGAGTGCTTGACTGAGTGATCAATTGGCAGGGATACAACTGAAGCAAATAACACCATGTTCACATGGTTGACCTACAGTATAAATTTGGAGAAGTTTGGCTTAGCTGTAAAATCATAGTGATTGACACATTGTTACAGTATAAAATTGCATCATTATTTGAAGTTTAAAAGTTCAGTTTATCTAACTTCTCTCTTATCTTTGACACTAGATTATAGTCTCTTGCTCTGTTGGAAATAGTTCAATGCTCAAAAATGCTAACAAATGTACTACAGTAAATGATTTTATTTTGTGCTGTTATTCAAAATATGGATGGGAACATTATATTACAATGACGTCAGAAGAGAAACTTCCACAAATCTGATTTAAAGTGCTTCCAGCTGGATGATTTTGATTTGATGTTAATGATACGGATCATGTCTATTTTTGTTGGGTCAGCTACAATGATCGGAAGATGACTTCAGAATGGGATGGGGTAAAAACGAAGTTTGAAGCACTGAAACTCTCTACTTCTAGAGTTAGACGTAGTATGTGGTTGTAGTATGTGGTTATATATGCAAATACTAATGACAATGAGGGTGAAAGGTTCAGCATATTTATTAACATGATGAAAGCTGAAGAAAATCTTAATCCCTATTAGCCTACAACACGACCACTGTTTCATATCCTCCAGAGATGGTGAACTACTGTTATTAGATTTTATATTTTCCAGTGCAAACACTGAAATATATACAGGTGCATCTCAATAAATTAGAATGTCGTGGAAAAGTTCATTTATTTCAGTAATTCAACTCAAATTGTGAAACTCGTGTATTAAATAAATTCAATGACTTTCAATTAACTTTTTATTTTGTAAATTACCTGTATTTGTTTAAGTTATTATTACTTTCAAATCAACCCAACTGCAGTTTGATTGATATTACTTGGAATGCGCAATAAAAAAAAAACATGATTTCTGGAAAAAAATTTAAATGGAGTTATCGGTTTTTGCAAATGAACTCTTCATATGATCATCGACAAATTTTCATAAGTTGTAGTCTCTTGGCAACTGTTGTTCCTATTTTTGCTGGCCACTTCAGCTCCTGGTAGGATCACACTATGCCTGCCATGTTTCCTGTCTCTAGCTCAGTCACTTTCTGCTCAAAGTGAAGCCTCATTTGCAGCAGACCTGAAATCATGTTCTTACATCAGCCATCTTTAGGGATGTGGAATGTAAAACATCTGCAATCCGATGAGGTGAAGAAATGTTCCTAAATTACGCCAGAACGTTGGCACATCTTATTTCCTTCTGTTAGTGAGCCAATCCATTTGTTTATGTTGGGGGTCAGCGTTTCTGCTTAACCCTACAATTAGTTCTGGATTTAATTACTTATAGAACTCGAACAATTCAGCAGTTATGACTAGAATTCTGTTTTTATGTGAATTATTGTCCTTGTCAGGCTGTTGAAAAGGAGCTGTTCCAGAGACACCGGTTCACCCCATTGTTTAGCATCATGGTCAACCAAAAATGGGAAAACATTTAGGATCAGAATGGAATAAAATCCTCTTAAGATATTCAGGAAACACAAACTGAAGGAGAATTGAAGGACACTGGGGATATAATTCAAACTTTGTTTTAAGGTGTCCTTGTTACACGTTACATGTATTTACTATTGTAACAACAATAAATTATGCATAATTACATGCAAGTAACCCTAACACTAAGCCTAATCCTAACCCTAACCATACAGTAAGTACATGTAGTTAATTAATCTTACTCAGTACTTAAATGTTTAATTACACTGTAACAAGGACACCTTAAAATAAAGTGTAACCCAAACTAGTTTCTCCGTTTCCTGAGAAAACCAATAGGAACATGAAGATTTCATGGTAAGCCTTGCTTTCCCACAATGCTTTTGGTCCTTGTCTTTTGATTAATGAAGCCCTTGCACTGCACTCCTTTAAATAGTTTTCTTAAGACACAGTTATTGTTGTTTTATTGTTTTCAACCTCCTGAATCACAGCCAGCCTGGTACATTGATTCATGGGAAGAGGACTTGACATGGCAGGCGACATCATGCGGCATAACTCATGTGACGTCAGACACTTCAACATTGTTTTTAAAGCTGCGTCACAGGAATTTTAGTGTTGCCATTTCAGAAAATTATGTTCTTAGCAATGACCCTTATTTAACAAGTGTCTGACCTCCATTTATAATGACACCTCTCAAGATATCAGATCATATATGCCAATAATATATTGCACATTATATATTGCTTTTGTTTGCCTTACAATTTGGCCAGTTCTATGTTTTATTCCTTTACACACGCATTGCTGTGAAGTCAAAAATGGAACAGACTTTACCTCATAAAAATCACAGTGTGTGTGTTTACTCGGTCTAAATCAATCAAACGATGTCCAGTCGAGTTCTCACACTATTCCTGTCACCAGGTTAAATCCTGGACAGTATACTGTTAGCTTGCTCTGGTGTTATTGCTGCCATAACCAATAGCAAAATGATCACATCACTGGGAATCGGCCTGTGAAGAATTCCCAGCAGTCTCCCTGTAAAGCGCACAAACATGAAGTATTCATTTTGGGACTTCATCTTTTTTTACGCTGATTTTTACGCTGATGTTGAACTGATTTAGGTTCTTCATCTTTTAATGTAATATTAATTAATGTAATAGAGAATAAACAATTTATTAAATGTAGCCCATTCAATTTTTGTTAAGGACGGTTTAAATGTCAGTTCTTCAAAATCAGTAGGGTACAAAATGCAGAGAACACATTGAAAATCTGAGATTTAAAAATGTTAATGTAATTTAAAAAAAAAGCGAAATATAGAATGCGACAAAAAAACACAAATATTTAAGACAATCTAAAATTTATGTTAATCTTTCAATTCAGCTTTTGACTTTATTCAGTTATAAATTGAATTATACAACTGTATATTCAATTGTATATTGTTATACAACTGTACACTCTAAAAAAATGCTGGGTTAAATACAACCCAGTGCTGGGTAAAATAGGGACAAACCCAGCAATTGGGTTGTTTTGACCCAGCGGTTGGGTTAAATGTTTAACCCAACCTTCTGGGTTACTACCCAGAAAGTTTGACCCAGTGGTTGGGTTACTACCCAACCACTGGGTCAAAACAACCCAATCGCTGGGTTTGTCCCTATTTTACCCAGCACTGGGTTGTATTTAACCCAGCATTTTTTAGAGTGTATATTCAACTGTATTCAATTATAAACTGAAATATACATTATACTTTATGCTTATTATACTAGACTTACAATGGTCAGAACCCTTGGTGTTTACCATGTTGTAGCATGCAAATCATATTAAATAGTGTGCAAAGACCTTCTTTAGCTTAGGCTTTTTTATCTTTTAACCAATAATATTCATAAACACAGAAAAGAATCCAAGGCATTGCCATATCTTGTGTATTCATGACAATTAAAGCATAATTTTCCTATTCTTTTCATTACACTGTCTGCTGTATGCACCTGCTTGAACCCTCATTTGTTTAAATATTCAGGCCCACCACATCTTTTGTATAGCCCAGACTGCAATAAAACAAGACAAATGAGCTGAGAAATCTCAGCAGCAGTGCCAGCTTATCTGAAGGACCCTTGGAACCCTATTCTGATACCCCTCCTTGCTTCAAAAGCTGAGGCAGTCTCCCTCAGCTTGCCACAGTGCCGGCCCTTATATAGACAGCAGACATTAGGTAAACGCAAGGTAGACGTTAGGTAAACTGAAAACAGGCACTTTTCAGTCAACAGCTGTTTTCATAACTGCGATATGCCTCTCTGCACTGGCACTGGAAACACCGCTGCGGGATTGTGTGCATAACTTTTATGCAGACAAGAGGGTGGTAGAATTTACAATGCACAGTCATAAGCAGCTGTTAGAAGACAAAGAAACTGCAGGCGGTGTGGTATTGGAGATATTTGTATTACTTGATAGAGTTTTTAAGTCAGAGAGCCACTGCAAAACAAATCACATGCCAAGTCTGCATGCGTTTTTATTAGATCAAGCCTTATCAATGGACACCTTGTTCTCAAGCTTTTCTTCAAATTGCTTTATCAGCTTAGGAGAGATTTTTTTTCTCTTGTTCTTTTTATTCCATGCATGTTTCACCACATAACTATGTTACTCCATCAAAGTATCCATGTAAAACCATTTCAACCATGTTTTGTGACAGGCAGTAAAACACTTTCTGTCCAATTACGGACAGAGAAAACACCCTATTCCACTATATATCCACCACCTCTCTCTCTCTCTCTTTCTCTCTCTAAAAACAAAAAAACACTTTTGACATTTGGCTGAATCAGCTGTCAACCCCTGAATCAGAGTGTAACTGGGTCAGCAGATAGCAGGCTTATCGCTTTTCACCCATGCCAAATATAGCATTCAGCTTGTTTTAAAACTGTCTGCATATTGGATATCATGTTCACATTGTGTTAATATGGGAAACCTTTCATAAATGACAGAGGGGATTGCCTCTCATGAGCATCATGTAGTCCTGTTTAGTATTGCTTATTTGCTTACTTTGCGCAACCATCAATTTTAGTATTATATTCAAAGAAATTCAATACTCTAATAATTAAACTACTTGTGCTATGGACATGAGTAACAGCTCAAAATTGTGAGGCTTTTTGATTAAATGTGTGCTGGTACTTTTTTAAGCAATCCGACTTACAATAATTTTTTAAAGGTGGACCATAAAACAAAACAAAACAAAACAAAAAAAGACCTACACTAGGGTAGAGAATGGGAGATTACTATATCTTAGAAACTTAGTGTGAATTCCAACAAGAAAATGTGCAATTCAAATACCCAGATGATGTGAAAAAAATAAATAAAGTGTGGAATGTTGGACACTTCTTGTTCTCAACAGTCGCAAAATCCCTATTGATGATGCTGGACGACAAAATAAGCTTATAAAATTCATACACTACATGTAGAGTGCATAGTATAAGTGCATAGTGTGTCATAATTTGGGACTCAACTGTTTTTTTGACCAGTAAACAACACTCTACCAACTACCTAACAACCACCCATAATACTCTAGAAGGTGCCTTGCAACACCCTAGTAACCACTAGAGCACCTATAAGCTCAAAGAACAGCCTAGAAACTCCATCACCCTAGAACCAAATAGCAACTCCATCTCTGAATGGCCTAAAACAACACCCTAGCAACAACCCAGAACACTCTAGCACCCACACAGCACCATGTATCTGAATGCCCTAAAAACTGAATAGCAACCCCCCAGAATCCCCTAGCAAGCATCTGGCAATGCTTAAGCAAGCTTTCAGAACAGCCTAGTAACTGAATCACAATACCCTAGCATCCATAGCAACCCCTTTTCAGAATGCCTAGCTTCAAAAAAATCGCAGCAACAAAATAAAAAATAATCAAGCTTTGCACAGGAAAACACCACTTACTTTTTCAGAAAGAGTAAAAATCTGGTCCTACATATAATGATGCAAATTTACAGAGACAGACTCATTATTATATCTTTTTACAACTAGCAGGTGCCTTTAAATGATTAGTTGTCGATGCTTTCTTATGTTATGGATCTTGATGTTGTTTACTTTTGTGGCTTGGAAAGTAAAGACCATCCATTCATTCTTTATTCTTAATTAGTGAGATATGCTTCTTGCCAACAGTTCCCCTCTCAACCTCCAAACACACACACAAACACAAAAAGGAATACACATGTACATGGTTTTACATTGAAATAAAAAAAGTGTCTATCAGTAGAGGAATGACCTAATCTTATTCTTTGCCAATAGCCTGAAACACAACTAGTGCTTGAACGCAGACTTTTTGGCAAAACTCCTCCAGACCAAACAAGGAGTGCTAGACAATCTGGGTTTAAAACTCAGCAAGGGGTGGGGAGGGGGATATGGTGCCTTTCCAGAAAACCCCCTTGGTTTCTTTACAACATTTTGACACAAACTGCCAGAATTTATGTATAAGCAAGAATCCAACCATCTAAAAGGCAGTTGCGTAGATGTAAGTAAGTGAGTGTAAGTGACCATATGGAGTGGCACCATTGGAGAAGAAACAATTTCATAAAACATGGAAAAAATTATATCAAATATAACAAATGACTGTCAAGATAGAGGAAAATTTTAAGCTAGTGAATGATGCTTACAGCAGCTTTAGCGTAATGTGTGACTCATACTCTTATTGTCAGATCTTCTGGACGTCATTCAGCCTAAAAGACTATTTGAAGTTTGTAGTACATTACAATTTATTGCCCATTAAGGAGAGAAACAACTTAATTATGAAAAGGCCATTTATGTATTGGTCCCTATTGTAAGCCTCCATTCTCAGAGGTCACACTGAACCGTTAAGGATGCACCATTATTTCAAAAGTCTTCATGATTTAGCCGTCAACATCCCAGTTGGATCTAAAGGCTTTGGGGCTACAGGGGTTATTAAAATCTGTGTTGTCAACCTTCAATAATGTGTTCCAACACACACCCATTCAGTGTTTTTCCATCACATACATGATTTCATGTGTTCCTCTGGGACTCATAAGTTAATAACAATAGAGTGATCCCTGGAGCCTGGCCAAATGACTTTAAACCTCGGAGGTGAGCAGTCTTCCTTCTTGAATGATTGAATGATGGGTCCGGTCCTTAAATGTTACTTACACCCCCATAGCTGGAAACAATATATCATGTAATAACCTTATCTGGAGTGATTTCTTACTGCTTTTGATTGGATAAAAAAGAAATACTCTCCATGAGAATATCTGGCAGATGTTTCTCTTGGTGAGGTAGATGTTAAGAGAGTGAGAGAGATTTTCTCTCTCCCCCTATCCTCAAATATCTGTCTTTATTTTTTGGCCAATGCTTTGACTCATGTTGGCAGAGGTGACCCAAATAAATGCACTAGCACCAGTCATTTAGGGGGGCTAGGGGTGGGGTTAGCAAAAACAGAAAAAAAAAACATAATGTACAAGACCCAAGTGTGCTAGTTTCCCTAATTACGTAGTGTTCCTCCATCCTTACTTTCTTTTTTTCTCTCTTTCATACTGGCCCCCCACCCCTTATTCTTCTTGTTCAAGACATGGGTGTGCAGTGATTTGCTTTTGGGGGATAAAACCCACAGTTTGGGAGTGGAGAGGGATATTACAAAGCAGGATGGCCTGGAGTAAGGTACCTCTGCTCTTGCATGGATTTCTCCTGCTGGTTCTGTGTAAACCCTCACTTCAAGGAGGTAAGGTCTCTCCAAACTTATTTGGCTTTTTCTATCTCATTGCATTACAGGTGTATTGCAGTTTTGGCAATAGCATCACATTCTTTTAAATTTAGCTGCACACTGCTGACAGTGGATGCACTTAGGCTGTACTTTGTTGTCTGTGTTCTGAATGTTCTAGGTTCAGGTAAAGGATTGATTATAAAAAGTATGCAACTTGAATTAAAAGTGCTGTATTGAGTGTATTGCTATAGTGTATTGTTGCAGGATGATTTACTGTGTCAATGAAATTTGACTCGGGTCTCGTTCCTGCATGATCTTTAAATCTTAATACTTAAAAATTTATGATGGTGAGGAAACATTGCCAACTTGTAGTTTAGTAAAGTTACAAGCTGTCCATTTAAAATGAGCTGAGATAGCATTTTCTATTACTTTGATTTTCTATTTCTTTTTTATTATTGAATAAAACTAAATATCAGTGAAGTATGTAACATATCAGTGAAACATGATGCATTTGCATTTGGTTAAAGTTTTCAATGTATTTTTAAGTTTAATTTGATACAATCACAATTAGTACTCCATAAAACCAGATGGATTTTGATTCAAATAAATTACTTTTTTTTTGAAAGATTTGAAGTCACTGTTTATGTCTATGGAAATGGTTTCCACTTGCCATCTTTTATTCGTGTAGAAGGAATGATCTGAGAAATACTAATCCAGATCATTACATCATATACTAACAACCTACAAGCATTTCCCAGTGGGTTTGTAGAACTGATGACTTCAGCTTTTTAGTTCTAAGCTCTTGGAAGAGGTCATGTATAGGATGTTGTTCTTCGTCTGAATCACATCCATTCTCTGTTCCCCTATGCCTCCAAACCTTAAACAGCAAGGCAGGAGGACACAGAAACTCATGTGGTAATGCATTCGGTGCTGTTTGAGGCTTCACATGAAAGACTAGATGCAAGATTAGTTAGAACCCCCTGGGTAAGTGGCATCATCACTGAGTAAAGGACAAGAATGGTTCTCATAAACTGGTAATGTGTTGCAGTAGTTAGATCCTAATATGCATCGTTGTCTAATAAAAGAAGTATGGGTTTGCAGTGCAAACGGTGATGTTCACAGAAATTTGGTAATATCTACTCTATGTTCAATATAATAATGTTTTAGAAAATATTCTCTTTATTCTCCTCTTCAGGTTTCTCAAATACATACAAGAACACACAACTAAATGCTTGGTTATTTCTTTATCTGGCATGCTATCATGAACAGGACACATTAATAAAGGAATTTATTAATTTTCACTTTCTCTCTCAGGAATCTACATACCAGCTGGTGCAGGGGGAGGAACTGGAGCTGGATTAGGGGGTGGTCTTGGAACTGGAGCTGGACTTGGTGCTGGAACAGGCCCCGGAGGAGGATTTGGTGCTGGAATCGGAAGTGTTGGGCCAGGAGTTGGTCCTGGAGGAGTTGGAACAGGATTAGGTCCAGGTGGTCTTGGAATAGGGCCAGGAACTGGAATCAGACCTGGAACTGGTGATAATTTACATTTATTCTTAAACATTTCATGTGCAATTAATGTCCATAGCTTCCATATCAGTGCTAAAATAAACTTTAATAAATTAGCAACTAATAAAGAATATTGTATTATGTATTGTATTGTATTATGTATCTAATACAATAATTTTATTTGTTAACTTATTTACTTACCAGGAGTTGGAGGAATACTTGGTTTCAAACCAGGAAAGACAGGACGTGAGTGGCTAAATTTCTCCTAATTAGTCATTTTAAGTTTGATTAAATTAATATTTACTTGTCTAACTTGTAATAGGCTTGGGAGGTGGTGGTGCTGGGGGGCAAGGTGCTGGACTGGGTGCAGGGCTTGGGGGAGTTGGGCCTGGTGGTACAGGGCTTGGTACAGGAGGACTTGGTACTGGTGGATTAGGCACCGGAGGCCTCGGGACAGGTTAATGAAATTTCCTTTACATATTATGGTACGGAAATGTACCATAAACGGTAATTAACATAATTATCATTTTGTAATTAACATATTTAACTATTTAGGGGCATGCTATTGAGGCACAAAAATGATTTAATGAATTTGATCTTTTCCACAGGGTCATTCGTCAAGCCACCTAAAACAGGTGTGATGTAACGCATGCTAAAAGTTGGGATTAATTTTAATAATAAAGATTGGCAGAGACATTGCCTTTATCAGATGAGAAATTCATTGTGTAAACACAGGAGGATATGGAGGTCTACCAGGATTTGGACCAGGTGGTACAGGTGTTGGTCCTGGATCACTTGCACCTGGAGGATTTGGTCCTTCTGGCATTGGTCCAGGAGGCATTGGACCAGGAGGAATAGGACCTGGTGGCATAGGACCTGGTGGCATTGGACCTGGTACCATAGGAACTGGACCAGGAAGTGTCGGACCTGGAGGAATTGGTGCTGGTGTTGGAACTTGGAGCCTTGGAGCAGGTAATATTTCTCAGAATGTAATTTTACTAATAAGCAATCAAACTTAACTGAACTGTTTCATATAAGGTTCTGCTAGTCTCTGCTAGGGATTGTAAAATACCTCAGTGAAGCTGAGCCAAATAAACACTGCAAATTCATATTTGTTGGTAGGGTGGTGGATATTTAAATGGTTAGACTTGAGATTGATCTCAAGCATTTTTTTATTTCATCTTACTTTATTCTGTCTGTAGGTGCTGGTGGCAAACCCCCTAAACCAGGTGAGTGGGAGAAAACTGCAGTCAATAAAGTGTTCACATACATTTACAATTTCAACTACATGCATTAAATTAAGCAAATAATGTATTGGTTTGATTAATACTTGCATGAGTCTTGCTTCATACAAACAGGTTATGGGAGTATTCTAGGCACTTATGGAACTGGAGGTCTTGGTGGCCTTGGACTTAGGCCAGGGGGTGCTGGCCTTGGAGGTGTAGTACCGGGTGGCTTTGGTGTTGGTCCTGGAGCTAGTGGCACTGGCACAGGAATACCTGGACAAGGTAGAGAAACTGGTAGAGAAACTCTGTTGTTTGAAAGTTAAGCAATCTTTTATGGTGATGTTTCTTACAACAGAGAATTCTATAATTTTTTGTTAGGTGTGGGCACTGGTGTGGGAGGGTTTGGCCCTGGTGGAGCTGGTCCAGTAGGTGCTGGAAGAGGTTAGAAAATTAAAACAAATGCTAGTAACTATATATGGATATTTAAAAGCTTAATTCTAAATATTTTAAGTTTTGTTTAGTACCGTTATTTTTTCCCTTTCCTGCTTCTAGGTGTGGGAGGAAAACCACCCAAAACAGGTGGGCAATCTGTAAGATGCAGTGTTTCATCTTCACTGAGGAATTTAAAGGTAGCTTCACTCTAAATATTTAAATATATACACATTATTTTCAGGTTATGGAGGTCTTGGTGGTTATGGCCCAGGAGGTGTCAGCACTGGAGGTATAGGACCTGGTGCCATTGTCCCTGGTGGCATTGGACCAGGTGGCATTGTCCCTGGTGGCGTTGGACCAGGTGGCATTGTCCCTGGTGGTGTTGGACCAGGTGGTATTGTCCCTGGTGGTGTTGGACCAGGTGGCTTCAGGCCTGGTGGCATTATCCCTGGTGGTGTTGGACCAGGTGGTATTGTCCCTGGTGGTGTTGGACCAGGTGGCTTCAGGCCTGGTGGCATTATCCCTGGTGGTGTTGGACCAGGTGGTATTGTCCCTGGTGGTGTTGGACCAGGTGGCTTCAGGCCTGGTGGCATTATCCCTGGTGGTGTTGGACCAGGTGGTATTGTCCCTGGTGGTGTTGGACCAGGTGGCTTCAGGCCAGGTGGCATTGTCCCTGGTGGTGTTGGACCAGGTGTCTTGAGTCCTGGTAAGACATCTTTTTAATCAACAGTAGACACAACAAGAGTTTTTATTACTGCCTTTGTGATTCTGTTCATAGCACTATTTGATAAAAATAAACAAAACAATTTTGCCTTATCATAGGAGCAGGCAGAAAACCTGGGAAACCAGGTATGATCTGAATTTAAAAGTGTTCTGCAACCACAATAAAAAAAAGTGCACGCACAATTAAAATCCATTGTTTTTTGTTGTGAACATCACTATTTCTTATTAATTTTTATAGCTATTGCAGTCAGAAAGCAGCATATTGTCAGTGGTTTAAAATGCATTTACCTCAGATGGTGTAAATTTAGGTTATGGTGGGCCTGGGGGTTTTGGACCGTTTGGAACAGGAAGTCTTGGAGCAGGTGCTATTCCACTTACACCTGGAGATGCTGGAACAGGCTATCCATCAGGTGGTAAGAATATACTTCCTTTCCTTATGTGTTGTAGCCATGAAATAACATAATAAACAATAAAAAGGAATACATTTAAAGATGACTAGTTAAAAGTGAATTTTGAGGGGGTTAAATTATAAAGGAATATTATCTGCTGCTTTAAAAATGGAATTTGTTTTTAGGTAGCTATAGTGGATATGGTACTTATCTTGGAGCTGGAACAACTGGTCAGAAACCACCAAAACCAGGTAAAGCTAGATATATGGACATGAGTATTGACTTAAATGAAGGTGTGAAACTTTACACTTTTTCAAAAAACATATTTAAATTGTATCAACACATGCTGGATTTGATGAAATAGGAATTGGACCTGGAGGTGTAGGAATTGGTCCAGGCGGCACAGGACTTAGACCTGGGGGTGCGGGAGTTCTGCCTGGAGGTGTAGGAATTGGACCAGGTGGCACAGGAATTGGACCAGGTGGTGCAGGAATTGGTCCAGGTGGAGCTGGATTTGGGCCTGGAGGTGTAGGAATTGGACCTGGTGGCACTGGAACTGGAATTGGAGGAGCAGGAGTTGCACCTGGTGGAGGTAGGTTTTGAGGGACATAATTGTTAAGCTACTGCTGTTTGCAGTTACTTGCAACTTTTAACCTTTGCAACTTTTCAATCCATTTTGGCTCCTAGCACCTTTTCTCCCTCAAACTGGCTTAGCAGGAACTGGAACTGGGACAGGCGCTGGGGGAAAAGTCGGAAAGTTTGGGAAGGCACCAGTGCCAGGTAACTGTGTCTATTAATGGAGCTCCCCTTTTGTAGAAATATTTTTTATCAAATCTTTGACCAGAAAGAATTTTTTTATTTTTTCGTTCTCCAAACAAACAAGGTGTTGGGATTCCTGGGCTATACCAAGGGGGTATAGTTCCTGGACAAGGTGGGTGACTGAAATATTTGACAGTTATGAGATTTTCCACTGTTTCTAGAATATTTGGTAACACTTTATTTTAAGGTGTCCTTGTTACACGTTACATTTACTTACTATTATAATAACAATTAATTATGCACGATTACATGCAAGTAACCCTAAGCCAAACCATAATCCTAACCCTAACCATATAGTAAGTACATGAAGTTAATTAATATTACTCAGTACTTATATGTATAATTACACTCTAACAAGGACACCTAAAAATAAAGTGTAACTGAATATTCATACAGATATGACATTTACATTTTTGTTTTTATATGTAGGTTTTGGCGGTAGAGGCATTCTGCCAGGTGTAGCCACAGGATCTCAAACTGGTAAGATTTATGTGGTTTATAGTTTTATAATTGATAGCTTTATCCAGCAATTAAAATATTTTCTGGGACTCTCTCTGCTATTTTGTTGTTTATAGGGCAGCTTGGTCAAGGTGCACTTGGAGCTAATGGTAAAATAAGTAACTGAAAGAACAGTCCTTTCAATAAAAGTTATGAAAACTACTTCTAACAGAACTCACTTATCTTTTCTCTTTCAGGAGGCCGTGGAGGATTTGGTCAACAAATACCAGGCGTGTTCCGTGGATATCCTCTTATATCACCAAAGTCTGGAGGTAGCATGCATTTAAAAATCTATCCCTTTATCCATTGTAGTTATTTACATTTGAGATCAACCAACACAAATTATACTTGTCAGCCAATTACATTAGCTTCTCATTATTTAAAATCAAGTTATCTGACATATGATTACAGAGTTTTAGAGTATTTATGGAAATGTACTTTCTTACTCCATGTAAGGTACAAGCGCTGCTAAGTCTCAGGCTAAAGCTGCCAAGTACGGTAAGTCATGCAGGGAAAAAATTAAGACTTCCTTAGGAACAAGAATTTCAATATACAGGTGCATCTCAATAAATTAGAATGTCGTGGAAAAGTTCATTTATTTCAGTAATTCAACTCAAATTGTGAAACTCGTGTATTAAATAAATTCAGTGCACACAGACTGAAGTAGTTTAAGTCTTTGGTTCTTTTAATTGTGATGATTTTGGCTCACATTTAACAAAAACCCACCAATTCACTATCTCAACAAATTAGAATATGGTGACATGCCAATCAGCTAATCAACTCAAAACACCTGCAAAGGTTTCCTGAGCCTTCAAAATGAAATAATCCATGACTTTCTTAGGAACAATAATTTCAATATATGTCTAAACGACATGCTTGATATTGCTGACTCTCCTTGCAGGGGCTGGTGGTGTTCCGGGTCTCGGTGGTGGGCTTGGAGGTATACCTGGTGCAGGTGTTGTTCCAGGCATAAGTGGCATACCTGGTGCAGGTGGTGTGCCAGGAATAGGCGGTGTTACAGGTGCAGCTGGTGTTCCAGGTGTCGGAGTCATTCCTGGAGCTAGCGGTGGAACTCCAGGTGTCCTATATCCGGGAGCTGGTGGTTCCTATCCTGGGGGTAAATTTATGATTTATTACAAATAGAGAAATGTTTCAGGATTATCTAAGACATTGAAATTTGCTTAAGTCTTATAATATCCACGGATTGTCTCTCATTAGGAACTGGGGCAAAAGCTCGAAAGTATGGTAAGAAAGCTTCTAGATTCATTTTATATATATAATCACCTGGCTGACAACTGTCTCTTTCATGGAAAAAATGACAGTAGATATCAGGGGGAATCCAAATCTTAAATATAGCCTTGTAAAAATAAGTTAAAGTAGAAAAAGCCCAATTAAACATGAAAAATACTTTTTTTCTGGATTGATGTTTATCATGCAACATATATAAAAACATATATAAAAACAGAGTTTCATCTTAATTTCTATGCAATTTTGGGTTGTTTATTTTCTAGCTTTCGGCATAGGAACTGGTGGACTTCCTGGTTCTGGTTTGGGAGTGGGTGGTCTTGGAGCTGGAGGACTACCTGGTTCTGGTTTGGGAGTGGGTGGTCTTGGAACTGGAGGACTTCCTGGTTCTGGTTTGGGCGTGGGTGGTCTTGGAACTGGAGGACTTCCTGGTTCTGGTTTGGGAGTGGGTGGTCTTGGAGCTGGAGGACTTCCTGGTTCTGGTTTGGGCGTGGGTGGCCTTGGAGCTGGAGGACTTCCTGGTTCTGGTTTGGGAGTTGGTGGTCTTGGCACTGGTGGAATCCCTCGACCTGGAGTTGGTCCTGAAGGTATCCTGAAAATGACCTTGTTTTGTTTTCAAAGTTATTATCATTAACAGCACAATGATATCTACTATTCTGCCATATTTTAGGATATGCTGCAGCCAAAGCAAGAAAATATGGTATGACTTTACATTTTGCATTTTACAATGAAATACTGTAGATCTTGTTATTGGCAAATCAACATTGTAATTGTTTTCAATTTCCATAAATTGTCCATAAATATACAATTTAGCTCTAGCACAGGGATAGCCAACCCTGCTCCTGGAGAGTTACAGTACCTTAGCTCCGACCCTAATCAAACACACAAGGTGCTGAGAATTACTTAAAAATTGCAGGAAGGTGTGTCTGAACAGGGTTTTTATTTATATTTCCATCCTAAAAAATAAGACTGAGTTTCATCAAAACTCCAGACTTAATTTTTGGCTCTATTGTTTGGTTCTTTTTATTGTGAAAAAGGAAAATTATTTTAACATGTTTCTTAATGATTTAGTATATATTGTATACCTAACATCAGGGCTCCTAGTGTCCCACAGGCCAAATCCAATCCTAATAATATAATAATATAATATAATATAATATAATATAATATAATTAATATAATATCATATAATATAATATAATATAATATCATATCATATCATATAATATAATAATACATTACTGTGCTTAGATTTGATTATTTTATTGCATATATCATTTGTGAAATTCTACCAGTCACAGAAACTAAAGAAATGTAAGACATTGATATTCACTGATAAATCCTTTGTAGCTCAGCTTGGACGTCCTGGTGGGACTTTAGGTACAGGAGGATTGCCAGGTGGAGCAGCCGGTGTGTCGGGTGTTGGACTTGGTGGACTACCTGGTGGTGGTCTTGGGATTGGTGGACAACCTGGAGGTGGATTTGGAGGGCTACCTGGAGGTGGATTTGGTGGATTACCTGGCGGAGGAGCTGGTGGACTGCCTTTTGGAGTTGGTGGTCTTCCTAGCGGTGGTGCTGGAGGACTCCCCGGCTCTGGAAATGGTACCTAAATCATACCATCATATTGTACAACATAAAGTTTACAATAAAGATATGAGGTCATATTTAATATTAAATATTCTGATGCTTTGCAGGATATGCAGAGGCAAAAGCTCGTAAATATGGTAAAACAGCCTTTAATTCAATGCTTCAACATACTGCACTGTTAAATGAATTGTGTTGGTTTTATTGATAGCATTTATTATCCAAACTTTACTTACCTTACAACCTTAAATATTATTATTTTTTTTTCTAGGTCTACTCGGTGGAGGTGCTGGTTTAGGCCCAGGCACTGGATTAGCTGCAGGTATTCCAGGTGGATTACCAGGCACTGGTGTCAGACCAGGTGGGGCAGGGATTATACTAGGAACTGGGGCTGGACAAGGAGGTGTACCCGGTGGTGGGCTTGGACCTGGTAGTGTTCCTGGAAGTGCATTTGGACCTGGAGGTAAATCTCCTAGAGTTTCTAAAGATTTCAAACACTGGGCTAAAAAACAATGACACTGTTGTCTTCTGCTAAATATCTAAATCAAATTTATTCAAAATGAATGAATATGGCAACATTTACACTGGTTGGTTGAATTGACATTGGTTATTGAACCAAACTGAATAAACGTTGACCTGACTCGAACTGAATAACGATACCACTGTCTTCAGTAGAGATGCTTATAGCTGAAATTAACTTGTTTCAACACTGAACTGACTGGCGCTGTATAATAATAAATAAATACTGACTGGCACTGAATAATAACAATAATATTGCTGAATAATTGTCTTGCTACAGCTGCTTTACAGCAGAATTTTGATTTGCCTAACTTTGACGTTTGCATCATTGATTCTGCTACTTTCCTGTTTAATACTGTAAAGCTGCTTTGAAACAATTATATAAAGCACTATAAAATAAAGGTGACTTGACTTGTGCCCTATTTTTTCAGACTTTTCTTAGAGTGTAGTTTACTCTCATGTACTGTTGTATATTTTTAAAGGGGTCATATGATGTTGCTAAAAAGTACATTATTTTGTGTATTTGGTGTAATGAAATGTGTTTATGCGGTTTAAGGTTAAAAAAACACATTATTTTCCACATACTGTACATTATTGTTTCTCCTCTATGCCCCGCCTTTCAGAAAAGCGTCGATTTTTACAAAGCTCATCGTTCTGAAAAGCGAGGTGTGCTCTGATTGGCCAGCTATGCAGTGCGTTGTGATTGGCCGAATACCTCAAGCGTGTGACGGAAATGTTACGCCCCTTACCATACTGTGATGCCATGTCCCGGCCGGAGCGACGAGACAAAAACGTTAAAACCCATTATAAACGAGGCATTTGTTGCATCCAATGGGGACATAATTACGGATTATAATGACTTAGACAGTCTTTTTACACATTGCGTTAACATAAAACCATGTCTGCATTTGTGATCGGAGAAATGACAAACAACAAGCGCTACTCTACACTGCTCAAAACTCGCGTTTGAATCATCAGTGGCAAATCCTTTAAATGAAAACGTACTTACAGTCTGTGAGGCAGAACAGCCGGCATTGTAGTCTACTCTTCCAGGATCAGGAAACAGTCCTCCTTAAAATGCACTGCACACATCCGAATATTTGGGTTGAACTTTTCTGGAACAGTGTTGTAAATACAACATAACCACTAATTTCTAGTCGTGTCCTCTTTTGGAAGACCAAACAAAGTAGTTTCGCTTTCACAACGAAACACACAGAGTCACACACGGCGGGCTTGAGTGAGCGGAGGCCGGCGGGCTAGCACCAAGAGCTTGTAACACTCCAAAGAGAAAGGACAAATTTTAATCGCATCATATGACCCCTTTAAAGAAGAGAAGGAGAAAGGGAAGCAGGGTTCCTAACCACCAGACTTGACTACAAGGCCCACTTGATAGCCCATACTCATTGCTATATTTGCCCTCAACAATGTTTTACATAATATTCTTCATATTCTTAAGTGCAAGCCACCACAGAGACACCAAAGTATTCCCAGGTGAAAAAAAGTGCACTTCCATAATGTACTTAAGTGCTCTATTTTCGCGCACTAATTTTGTACTTAATATACTAAAAACGATTATTTAGTATTTCTTAAGATAAACTTTAGATCATCTAAGTGTACTCAATTAGTGCGTGAAAATAGAGCACTTTAAGTACATTATGGAAGTCTTGTTTTTTCACCTGGGTTGATATACTTTGCCCTGACTGTTCACTGTAGAGATGTGTGAATGGATGTGGCACAACTCTTTTTTATAGCTAAGATCTTCTCTGTGCAACTACATATTGAGTTTCTTCCAGACAGTTTAGAAATAATGTACAAGATACATAATTCTTTTTGCACAAATTCAGGGACAGACAGGCACAAAGCATCACTAATAACTCACCAACCATAGTAATGCAATATCATAAGAAAATGATAGCTTCAACCTTTTTTAGAGTTTAATTAAACCCTGGCCAATCTGGAAACCTAAGTAGCATGTCCAGCCAAGTATATCCCCAGATGACCTTTCTTTTGGTTGACTAAATTTAGCCATTGCATTCTTGAGCACATTCTAATGTCTCATCAGTGTTATCCAAGTGGATAACTGTATCATTCAAGCACACTGTAATGTAGGCTTAGTGTGGTTAGAGCACAGTGTTGATTATCTACCAGATGTTGATTTTAAGCATAAGTAGTATTTCGATACTCTGCTTTTCTTTCTCTGTAGCTCACCATTGTGCAGTTATGCCTCGTAACACTGGCCTGGCCAAGGTTTTTTGAGGAGACTTCTTGAAGTTGTTAGATTAGAGTATTTTTATCAGCAGGTGAAGAGAGGTAAAGATTGGATCATTTGAGGTTTCCATAGAAGCACAAGCCATAAAAATCTCGCTGTGCTCATATTTGAACACTTTATAGAAATATGACATTTCAAGTTTCATAACAAGAACTGTACATAGATTTAACCACTGCTAAATCATATTTCTATAATATTGACTTCTTATATTTTAGGATACGCTGGGGCCAAAGCTCGCAAATATGGTATGGCAAAGTTAAATAATCTCCAAATTGTATTATCCATGTAGAAAAATACAAATTATAAATGACATTTTATTTTTGCATTTTGCAAAAAGGGATTACTGGTGGAGCTGGTGGAACAGGATTGCCTGGAGGATTAGGAGGGTCACTTGGTAGTGGAACAGTGTCAGGTGTTGGAGCTGCTGGAGGAATTGGACCTGGGGGGGCACCATTTGGTGGTTATGGACCAGGAGGAGCACCAATCAGTGGCTACGGACCTGGAGGGGCACCTGTAGGTGGTTATGGGCCAGGAGGAGTACCTGCTGGAGGTATGCTGACAAACATTTTATTACATATATGCAGTTTATGCTTTCTGTTTGTTTCCATATCTGCATTAATACTTTGTATCCAATGCAGCATATCCAGGTGGACCAAAGGCCCTAAAATATGGTAGGATATTTTAAAGTCATTATAGCATCATGTTTTTTTTTTTGTACAATATGCCATTAACATTTGTTAAATTATTTTAATCCTGGTGTAGGTCCTGGTGGTAGTGGAGGAGCTACAGGACTTGGTCTACAGGGTCAGGTAGGAACCGGTCCAGCAGGAGGATTTGGCACGGGGGCATGGCCAGTTGGTGGTTATGGTCCAGGGACTGTAGGAGGCCACGGGTCTGGATTTACAGGAGCAGGACTTCCTGTTAGTGCTGTCGGAGCAGGAAGCAGAGGAGGGCTTGGGCCTGGGTATGGAACAGGTGCTGGAGGTAATTTAAACCAGTCAAAGTCATTTACACAGGAATTAGAAAATCCGTATTATTAAAACTGTACCTGGTCAACTTATCTTTCAATTAATTACATGTGATGTCTTATAGGATATGGACCTGGATCGAAAGCAGCTAAATATGGCAAGTTGAAACACACTACATGCACTTGCATGTATATTGCAAGTGGCTCTTGATCATTGATTAATGTACAGTATATTCAATTTGTCAAAAATGTTACCACATATTTTATGACTATAATGATGAAACATAATTTAATATTAATTTATGTATTTTTTCAAACACATATTTATGTTTAATGCACATTACTAATATTTATCAAGGGTAAATATAAAATGCTTGACTTGAAATGATACAACATTAACAGAGTCTAAACCCATGCATATCTTGAAAGGTTTACCTGGATCTGGAGGTGTCTTGGGAGCAGGAGGTGTACCAGGAGCTGGAACAGGATTGGTAGGAGGTCCTGGCGGTATGTGAATTAATTTGACATGCAACTGTTTTTTTGGGGGGGTTTTTTGGTTATAGGGACACTCCATCAAAAAAAATCTGTACTTACTTATATTAACTTGTTCCAAAACTACATGACATTCTTTCTTCAGTGGAACATAAATCAATTTGAGAAATGTCTCAGTATATATATATTTTTTTTTTTGTCCATACAATTCAAACAAATAAATAAATAAATACATACATACTTGTCTTTTTTAGTTCTGCCTGGAGGGCTTGGGACCGGTGTTGGATATGGAGGTAAAGTTTTAAAAACTTTCATTAGATGTGAAATACTAATTACTAAAATTGAAGTATGTCATCTAAGCATTGGTGGGTGAACCTGCTGTTTTGTTCATTTTATTCTAAAGGGTATGGAGGAGCACAAAAACCACCTAAATATGGTAAACCACTTCTGGTACTTAATTTTTATAATTAAAATATCACATGTATAGAGACTAAGATTTGACCCCATGCATTCCATCTAGGACAACCAGCTGGTGGGGTCGGAAGTGCGTTGGGTGGGTCGGTACCAGCAACTGGTGGAACTGGGGCCACAGGAACCGGAATTGGAACTGGTGATAATAACTGCTAAAAGAGGACTAAATAACAGGTAATAGATACAAATAGGAATGTGTTTACATGCTCAGCGTTACATCACAGGTGGTGTAGGTGGGGCTGGAGGCACACCAGTTTCAGGAACCAAGCCAGACAAATATGGTGAGTTGGCAATCTATGGTTATATCATCTAACCATCCATATCTCCAGTAAAATATTGCTATTCCAATTTTCAATTTAAATCCGGGGTACCAGGCATCATAGGAGGAACAGCAATTCCAGGAAGTACAGCTGCTACCGGCACAGATCGTGGAGCAGGACCTAAACCTGGAGTTGATGGAGGTAATGCAGTTCATTTGGAATGTACATTAAGATACACATATGTAACATCCATAATAGTAGACCATAATAACTATCAGTCTTACCTGTTCCGTGTTAGTGATTGGCAGTCCTTATGATGCAACCCGTGGTGCTGGAGAAGGTCAAGGTTATTACCTTTTTTTCTTTTACTCTATTATAGATATTTATTGTATCTATTATTTGTTATTTAGCTGCTAATTTGTTTGTTCCTGAGTTGTAATTTTAACATTTTGTTGAACACACAGGTGGAACAAAAGCTCCCAAGACTGGTAAGAAAAGTTTACTTTTCATTTCTTGCTTTTTTTTTTTTTTTACTTCCCATCTGATCCCATCAACTAGAATAAAACAATTGTCCTTTTGACAATGTAAGAAAAAATGAAGAGGCATTTTCACCTTTTAGCCACCAGTTTTATTTTGTGATTATTTCAGAATCTGGCGGACCAATAGAGGGATCAGGTGGGTCTATTGAAGGTGGTATTTTAAGTTGGATTTCCAACTTTTTAAAAGGATAGAAACTGAGCAGCATGTAATCTTTTTCAGGTGTTACTGGTGGGTCCATTGATGCTGATGGACTTGATGGGGTTGCTGGGACAGGAATACCCATCTTAGCTGGAGAAAAACCAGGTAGACCCTTCCTTTTCAGTGAGCTTGTAGACATCATCCTTTGCAGTTTGTAAATAGAATAAAAAGCATACATTGCATCTTCTGTGACATAGTCAAAAACCCAGACAAGCCTACAGACATAAAAAGTTCACCAGATTATGTTTGTTCAGACACAATCTCTGGCCAACTGCACTATTCACAATTCACTACTCAACTGCATTATTCATGATTCATTGATACTATTTTGGGTTATAGAGCTTTGTTTCTAGTTTGAAGCATAGATTAAACTGCACCATAAATCATGCTTTTATTATCTTTAACACTGAAAGGATGGGGGAAAGAGGATGTACTTGATGGATTTTAAGGTGCCAGGTCCTGCCACTCGTACCTTCTTTTCCACCCTTCACTTTTATGATACTTGTATGTTTTGCCTGAATATTCTTTAAAAATTTTGCATTTTGGTCCACAGAAGGAAGACGGTCATACAGATTTTGGAGTAAACTGTGTCAGAACTTTTACTATGAATATTAGTAGTAGTAGTAGTGGTGGTAGTAGGCCTAGTATTGGCAAAACTATTCTTAAAAGAAGCTATTCATAATTATAGTTGAATGAAGTAATATTATTGCCACTAGTGTACTATGTAACAGCTGGTTATTCATGAAGACCATAATACAGCCAAGCAAAACCACATAACACAAAAAATAACAAATACATATCAAAATACATTGCATGTTCAGAATGATTTGTAATTGCTTATGAAGTATTGAAAATGGGATTTGAAGAGATACATCAACACAAAATTACTAAATGAATGACCTTTTTTCATGTTTTAGGTGTCTCTGGAACTGTACCAGGTTTCTATTTAGCTTTTATTTGTACTATACTGTAAATGAACCATTATTTATTAAGTCTGACAATTCCTTTTTACCTTATTGACGTTCTCCCTTTTTAGGTGGAACGGGAGTGCCTGGACCCGAGAGTAAGATCTGTCTTCATAACCTGAAAATGGATACTGACCTCAAATAAGATAACTGAATTCAAGATTATGTTCCCTGTTTCTTATTTTAGTAATCGGTAGTGGTAGGAGTTCTTCAGCCGATTTACAAGAAATAATCTACCTACATCATGTTCAAAACTGCTAATGTTACGGCTCCCTCTAGTGGTGGAGGAGTCTCTTGCATGCCCCAGGTGAAAAAAAAGTACACTTCCATAGTGTACTTAAAGTGCTCTATTTTCACGCACTAATTTTGTACTTAATATACTAAAATGATTCTTTAGTACTTCTTAAGATAAACTTTAGATCATCTAAGTGTACTCAACTGTGCTATTTTGGGACAGCATGAATATAAACTAAAATGTGCTTTTAACATACTCTCTTTGTATTAAAAAAATTATTTAGTCACCACTTGTAGTACACTTGAGTGTACTATTGTATGAAAGATGGTTCAAGTGTACTACAAATGGTAACTAAATAAATTTTTTAAATACAGAGATAGTATGTTAAAAGTGCATTTTCATATTCATGGTGTCCCAAAATAGCACAGTTGAGTACACTTAGATGATCTAAAGTTTATCTTAAGAAGTACTAAATAATCATTTTTAGTATATTAAGTACAAAATTAGTGCGTGAAAATAGAGCACTTTAAGTACATTATGGAAGTGCACTTTTTGTTTTACCTGGGTGTGGTCGTAGTAGCTTAAATAAAATTAATTCTTTTGAAATTGATTGAGCTTGTGAATACTTTTTTTAATGCAAGTATATTTTGCAGTGAAAATTCACAACATAATCTGTATAAAACACAAAGACAACTTTTATAAGGTTAGTCAGTCAGATACAAAGAATTAGCATTTTTATTGGTTCCCTTGAAAAGTTCCTATTTTAGGTTTTTAGAATGGTGGTTTTTGATTGATTTTCAGTTAATATGAAAATAAGATTCATGGTTAACATTGCTTGAAGAGGCTTTAATGCTTGTATGTCCCAGTATGACGGAATCACTTAAAATAAAGTTGTTCTTCCTTAGGAGTTGGCGATAGTGGAACACTACCAGGAGCCAAACCACTAAAGCCCCCAGGTACTTCATGCCATTCACTGTACTCTTACTGTCTCGAAATATTTGGGCAAGCAAAGCAGGTGCTTTTTCATTTGGAAAAAGATTTATTTTATTTTTCTTACTGTAGGCATTGGAGGTGGAGCCATTGCTGGACGTGGAGATACCCCAGGCACTATTGAAGGAGGACCTGGAAGTGTAGGCGGTGGTCCAGGTGGGGTTGGTGGAGTTCTAGGAGGAGTTGGTGGAGTTCCAGGGGGAGTTGGTGGAGTTCCAGGGGGAGTTGGTGGAGTTCCAGGAGGAGTTGGTGGAGTTCCAGGGGGAGTTGGTGGAGTTCCAGGTGGAGTTGGTGGAGTTCCAGGGGGAGTTGGTGGAGTTCCAGGTGGAGTTGGTGGAGTTCCAGGGGGTGTTGGTGGAGTTCCAGGTGGAGTTGGTGGAGTTCCAGGTGGAGTTGGTGGAGTTCCAGGAGGAGTTGGTGGAGTTACAGGAGGAATTGGAGGAGTTAAACCCCCTAAAGGTGATTTACCATGAAAATTTTGATCTGTAACATGTCTGTTAGCTGTGTTTTTCTATTTTTATAACACAATCAATGTGTTTCTTCTAGTTTACAGCGGTACAGGTGGAACTGGAGCTCTTGGAGTTGGAGGTGTAGGTGGAATGGGTCCAGCTGGAACAGGAGGAGCTGGACTTCTGCCTGGAGGTGGTGGTTTACTACCAGGAGGTGGAGATGAATAAAGTGTACTTAACATTTACATAAGAATGTAATTAGCTTGTGCCTTAGCTTGTGGGTTTGTAAATCTATTGTAGGTTATGGAGGAGCTGGAGGTTTAGGAGCTGGTGGGATCCAACCAGGGACTGGTAAATATTTTTCAGATTAAAACAAAACACCACATTCCTGATATTTTATGTACCAGTTATGACAGTTGTTGTTTTGCTGAGAATTGTATTCTCAGTTGTTTCATTTTGTGCAGGCCTCAGGTTCCCCAGTGGGGCTGCAGTGGGCAGCAAACAAGGAAAAGGTAGGCTACCAGAAAACATTTTTGCTAATCCACAATTCTTATGATGAAAATGTAGTTTAGTTGTATTTTACACACTGAACTGGAAAGACTGTTAAATAACTAATTTATCACTTTGATGAAAGTTTATGGGGCAGCAGGCACACTTGGTGGGTTTGGAGGCCCAGGCGGATATGGAACAGGACCCGGTGGCTTTGGAGGTGGTCCAGGTGGTTATGGTGGTGGCCCAGGTGACTATGGTGGTGGCCCAGGCAGTGCTGGTGGACTTGGAGGGCCTGGAATAGGTGGTAAGTTTCTGAAGTGTTATTTGGGTGTTACACATCTCATATTCCTCCCACAATTTTAAAAAGGCTTAATTAGGGTAACCTGAAACATTGGGTAATGTGGGACACCCAAGCAGCTGATGTGTATATTTCTTGTTAACAATACCAGAGAGAAATTGCAGTTTTTTATAGTGTGACCAAAGAACTACAAGAAAAGGAACAACAGAAATGACGTTTTTACCTCTGAAATTTAGACTACTGACACTTTTTTACATTTTAATATTTAATTTTTTTAAAGGGCTTGGTTATGGTCCTGGCGCAGTAAAACCACCTAAAAGTATGTAAAACCTATCAAATCAGCACTTTAATGCTACAATAACCTATCCTTTGTAGGTTAGACAAAATTTATAATCACACATTTTTGTTTCGGGTTTTTTTTTCATTGCGTTATCAGGCTATGGAGGAACTGGAACATTGGGTGGCGCTGGAAGAGGAGGAATTGGTGGAGGTCCTGGAGGTCTTGGTGGTGGTCTAGGAGTAGGACCAGGAGGTGTTGGTGGAGGTCCTGGAGGAGTTGGAGGACTGGGTGGAGGTATCATGTGCTTTAATATACATTAAACATAAGTTTGAGAGTAGTGCAATACAATTTGATGAAATTTGTTCACGTGGTTAGAATAGATGATATAAAAGTAAAATTAGATAATTAGTATATAAACGACAAGATCTATTGCAAATGCCACAATGCATTAAATACTAAAATATCCATGTGCATCTTAAATTACATTAACTACACATCTGTGCCATAAATAATTAATATTAAAAGTTTTTTTTTTTTAGGTTTAGGTGCCAGATATCCAGGTGGTGGCCTGGGAGCTGGAGCTGTGAAACCTGGGAAATCAGGTTCTTGTGTTTTAAAATATCAATATAATTATGACTTACTAATACTATCATTACATTAGCTTAGGAGCCTGAATGTAACGTTAAACTACTAGTCTGGCTTGGATGATGGTAGAGAGAATTGATAATTGTATTGAATATGCACTTGCAGTGTTCTTCGCATCTTAAAAGAACAGTATATTAAAAAAATGTTCTTGGAGATATGATATTAATGAAATAAATGACCACTTAGGTGTACTTAAAGATAGTCTGCTTTCTTGACATTGTTTCTTAACACACTTTTAAAAAGTGCACTTTGTATTAATGTAGTTCAAATTACATTTTAAATCATGTTTTATTAATTTTTTTTTTATATAAATCTTTTAATAATCTCAAAGAAGTACTAGGTGTTAACTGACGTGCTATAGCACACGTAAAGTACTTGGTTATTAATTTGAACTAAATTGCACCTTCATCATTGCAAATGTGTAATTAGAAATATATTTAAATATGTGACATACAATTTGTGTGACATTCAAGTATACTGTAGTTTACCATGAATACTTGTCAGTACTTTCCACAATACAGTGAAATTATATATAAAGGTGTACTCAAGTCCTGCTTAAATGGGTCAAAAAAGTACTCTAAAGTTGCATTTAATATATATTTAAAATATAATACATTTTAATTTAATTGTAAATTAAATGCATTTAAGTGTCTGAAAATATTACATTCAGTTTGCACTTTACTATATTCTTTTAAAGTGTGTTATTTCCACAATAAGTATTGTTTTTCAAAGTAAAGTCAAGTGTTTTTCACAAGGGAGTATAAGTACTAAATTTGTACAGAATTGCTCATCTCAGTTAATACCTCTAGCAGATGCTCGGCAATCAGATATTGCTGTGGTGACATTAAATTGAACCACTACTGACATCTTTGCCATCATATGATTATAATGTTGACATATTGTTTTTATTGTAGGGTATGGAGGTTATGGTGCAGCTGGAGGCGTGGGAGGTCTTGGAGGAGCAGGTGGAGGACTAGGAGGTCTAGGAGGAGGTGCTGGAAGCCCAGTAGGAACTGGTAAAGTTATATTTGTTGCATTGCCATTTAAGATTATTTATAATAAGGCAATAGTGCATGGTTTTTGTCAAATTCTTCTCATTTGTCTCACCAACTAAATGAGACTACTGGATGTAAACTTTGGACGGATTATATTTACTTGCCTTTGTTTCAATGTCCTGAAGGCTTTGGCACGGGTGCACTGGGTGGTCAAGGCTATCAGCCCGGTGAGCTATTATATCCTTCCTCAATTCTTCTTGTACCTGTTGGGGAAATGGGCTCATACTCAGGATACAGAGTTGGATTGGATCTTATTCTTTTCATCCATCCATTGAAAGTCCATGTGACCAAAACCTACATGCGTTACAAAGTACATATAGACATCGTATAAGTAAATCATATGATTATATGAGTCTCTTTTGATGAGGAACGATCACTTTATTTGATCAACAGATTTCATTTCAGGCTTTTATTCACATATAAACATTGATCAATGCACATACATAGAGCACATCAAAAATGGTGTGAGGCTTAGGTCAAACCTCACTGGTTCTTGTGGAGGCTTGATTGTGCTTGCATGACACACAAGAACAAACCTCATCGGTTCTAGTGCATTAAGTAAGCACGTTTGAGCATTCACTGGACATGTCTGTTGTGCTCTTTGTGTTTCATTTGTATTTTCAAAGATGAACTACAGACAACTTATTAAGAAATTTTTATTTTGGGTGAACTTTTGGGCTACTCTAGATATTTAAATGAGAATAAAGAGAGAGGGACAAATTTAAGAGCAAAGTATTTTTCCATTACAGTTCTGAATGAATTACATGAATTTATATGATTGTTCTGTACACAACAAGATTGCATACAAATGGACATATTGCAATCCGTGTGTGTGTGTGTGTGTGTGTGTGTGTGTGTGTGTGTGTGTGTCTGTGCTAACACAAGAGATACTATGCAATGGAAGTCAGTTTACTTTAATACTTCGGATTTCTCACAAAAAATCCAACCAAATCATGAGAAAAGTCACAGCCGACAAAGACATCCAAATTAGCGTTACAAAACATTCTGGATCAAAACATTACTAGAGCAACATTTTGGTGGTGTGTAAATAAACATTGAATGATGTTTTACTGTACCAGTGTGTTACAAGGATCAGTGTAATTGGTTCAGAGTGATTAATGAAGAGTTGTGATTATATTATATTGTATTGTAGGTTATGGTGGCACTGGTGCAGGGGGACTTGGAAGTGCTCCACTTACACCTCAGCAATGTAAGACGCTCTGCTATTTCAGCACACTCAGTGTTAGCTAATATTTCAAATGCAGCACATGATAAAATTAGAGTTTGGTCTAGACCTGTGCATTATCCACAGCCAATAACAAGTATTTATTGCTCGTGTCTTGTATGATTCTTTATAGCAAAAGCAGCCAAATATGCAGCTCTTCAAGGCTTTCTAGGTGCTGGAGGCTACAGAGGTACGTAAGCAGACATAAATGCACTTCTCTCAGTTTTTTCTATTGTCCATACAACAGAAACCTGAAATAATGACTTTTAGTTGCACACGTTCTTGTTTTAAAGGGGTCATATGATGCTTTTTTAAAAATCATTATTTTGTGTATTTGGTGTAACAGAATATGTTGACATGCTTTAATGTTCAAAAAACACATTATTTTTCAAATACTGTACATTATTGTAGTCGCATCATATGACCCATTTAATAAACCAAAAGAAATCAAACCACAGAACACAAAGAATCAACTTTAAAATCAAAATGAAATTGACACCACTTTCTTTCATAATACACATTCCTGGTCTTATTAATGGCTCTTCAGTGCATGTTATTCCATGTGCATGTAAAATGGGTCTCACACAAGTTTTATATTGACCCTTAAGCTAAAATGCCAAAATACCACAGTAGTTTATTATATATGTATTGTGGTTATTGTAGTGAACTAAATCCAAAGACCATTTTGTTAAATGAAATAAAATGAACTTTAACTGAAATATTATAAAACATGAAAATATAACAAAATATAAAAATATTAGTGGTGGTAGTGACAGTGTCTTTTCCTGTAGGGGGCGCAGGATGCCAAGGCAAATACTGTGGAAGAAGGAGGAAGTGAGAAACCAGCTGATAAAAGTGACCTCATAAACAAGTGGTGCTACTGCCTGATCTCAAATGCACTTTTTTACAGTTTAAAAGTGCCTCGTGTAATATGTGAGAGATTTGGACTTACACTAAATAATTTTTCTGCCGTATGATTAGATGTGATGTGAAACTCACAAGGCACTCTTTGCACTGCCTAAACTCCCTTTACTTTACTTATGGCACTATACGTTTTCTACAAGTTTAACATGATTGCTTGATTTTGTTTTCAACCATGTTACCATTTAATGTTCCATCTTAAAATTCTGCAGTTCCAGCTGTGCATCTCTTATGGTTTTGCTGCAGTTGTTCACTTACACTTAGCTGTGTATTTAGACACGTGCAATCTAGGGACGTGTCGCTGCTATTTCAGGATGAACTGTGACAGTGGAGGAAGCAGCGTCATTAGGCTTCATGTTCTGGCCACCTATCATAAAGTAAAGGGAGCCTGTTTTTCTTTCTAGCTGTATGCATATGAGTTCATGAACCCATATTTTGTCTTTTCCAGCATCTTCAGTCATTCAAAGCGTAGTCACATGAAGGAACGCGATCTAGGCTTACCAATTTTAGTCTTATAAGAACAAAGTGCTTGTCGTAACTGCAGTAGACGGCATCTAAGTACTGAGGATTATAAGCTGTCTTCAACGATACCTCAGGAACTTGAAGCGGTTTCTTTTCTAGTATCCTGACCCTAGTAAAACCTTGTTTTTGTTTGTTTGTTTTAACGTAACTCTTATTAAATTAAAATGTTGGGTTTTTAAGGGTATCTATGCATTTAACCTAATGTTTTTTTAAGCATTGTGTGATGTGAATGTTGTATCTGTGTTTGTATAAGTGCAACTATTCAAATGTGACATGAAAGTATGATAAAGGCAATTCATCTAGTGAATCTTCTCGCATTGTTTACCTTTATTCTTCACGTTTATGCACTGTTACTTGTGAAACTCACAACACATTTTTGTATGACCTTTGATTTTATTTGGGCCTTTTATCTATCATACATTTCTAAAAATAAATAGTAAAAACTAAATAGTGTTTTTTTTTAAAGGAAACTGTTTTAAAATAATAAAAAATTATATATATATACATTTTATATAATACATTAAATATATTATTTTATAATTTTATATAATAAAATTTAATTTGTTTTTATTGGTTTAACTGTCTAATCCAATTGGACAGAAATTTTTATATAAAATCAATTCATGATTAATTTATTACAATTCAAATACATAAATCTTAAATTTAGGCCTAACTATTTTTTAAGTATATCATCCAAAATAAAATTCTAATATTGTATTTTATTTATATATTATTTATTTACCATGTAATGAAGGCAGATTTGAACTGAAACATTGCATTCTTTTTTTTTTTGTTTACATAAATGTCAGGTCGGGGCAAGTTGCCACGTGTTGTATTGTAATTTTAACAATTGATTAATGACCGTTTCTTTTGGTCAAAACAATAATTTAAAATGTATTACATTTTTTTTTTACCTTTTACATTTTTCATGTTTCATTACTTGTTTTGGCTTTTATAATTGTTTTACTTTTTTCAGTATAGCCTCTACGCCAGATATAATTCTGATAGCAAACCTTCTTTACAATATAAAATCGAAATTACTTCTCCAGTTCCACTCTACTTCAAAGTTTAAAGACTGGATGTAAGTAACCCACAAACAAATACGTGGTGAGCAGTACCAAAGCAAGATCCTTTCATAATTTCTCTTGCATGAATGCACTTACACAAACAAACCCTCTCTTCATGAAGGAGTTGGATTTAAATGCACGTCTCTGCCCCGTCATGTAGTTCATGAGGGCTATCAGCAAGTGACACTGGTCGGTTAACTCTATATCCTCTGACAGTATGCATTCTTTCTGCTACAGACTAAAGCAGAAGAAGGTGGGCTAAAGTTAGGAGGAGTGGGAGGGATCTGTGTCTCTCTTCAGACACTTGGCAGGAAGCAGCAGCATATGCTGATATGAAATAAAAACTATTTGAGGGTGTTTGTAACAGTTTTGTCCTCTCCTCCCACTTCACTCCACCCCTGAAATGAGTGGAGGACAGTAAGAAAACTAGCAGAGCTTTACTACTGCTGCTATGCTCAATTCTTGTCAGGACCTGTATTGCCGGAGAGGAGGGAAGGCAAGGTAAGTCAAATTGGACTTGTTTTGTTTACTAGTTTACGTTTTCTCTTAAGTTTCAATGTCTTATTTCTTTCTTTTCCTTCATTTCTTGGAAAAAGGCTCACAGTTGTGGTTTTTAGTGATGGTGGTACATGCGGTAACGTTACATTTCTAGTAAAACAAAAACAGGAACTTCTTTGTCAACAGTCTACTTTCAGATTGTCATGAGATAACGTAATTCTAGAACTTTGTTAAATTCGAACTTATACTTTACTATTTCCTCTAGAAGTGTAGAAATGTGTGGTCTTGTGAGCTGGGTTGAGACCGCTTTGAAATAGTCAACATAAGCAGAATTGTGTTTGTGTTTATGTAAACACAGAAAGAGAATTCAGACTTTGTTTGTTTCACACCAGTTCTGTGCACTCCCACTTCTCTACTGAGAATCTGGTTTACCAAAGTGATGCAGGACTATGATTACATTGGCATTTAGATGTGTTCATTACAATAACAGGCAAATTTATACAAAGAATGATATATGAGATTGTACTGAATCCTGTCTGTTATAGAGTTATTATCAGACTAGTGGATGAAATGTGCAAAAGCATATTTAATCTGGCCTAGAGGCGTATAAAGTATACTGAAATTGTACTTATCTTAATGTATTCATATTCAATTCTCAAGTATCTAGACAAAACACTGCTCAAATTATGCTTTGACAGATTTTACACTGAAATTGATTTCTGTCATGATCTCCAGCTGGAGTGCCCATGAGCTCCTCTAGAGGGCACTCCATTCTGTACCTTGCCATTCACTCAGGACTCCATTTCCCATAATCCTTTGCCCGGACTCATCAAGTGCATCACCTGTCTCTCATCTGATCTCATCATCAGTTCACAGCTGTCTCACATTAGTAGGCCTATAAGAATAGCACACACCCTCTCTGTCATGGCTGGTGATTGAATGTTTAGCCCTTCTGTGTTTTCTAGTTTCCATGTTCCTAAGTTTTGCCTTTCTCGTGTTTTGTTCCTTGGACTGTTACCTTGTTTTTGATTGACTGCTGCCTGCCCTGATCATTGCCTGTCTTGTTGGATTACTCTTTTGTCTGTGCCTTGGATGTTACTGTTTGCTGGTATCTGACCCTGCCTGTCCTGACTACGCTCTTTTTAATAAAGTCTGCTATTGGATCCCCACTTCGTTGTCACAACGCCTCAATCGTTACAATTTCATTCAGAAAATAAAATTTGTGCAGATGGATTGCTTTGTTAGGTGATATTTATTTATTCATTTAAGTTATCCATCCATTTCGTTATTTTTTAATACGGGAAACGGTTAATGAAGTCCTGGAAAGGACTAACGTCTATATGTTGCTGTAATGAGTAAAAAGTATTATTTTAGGAAATGTAATCTGAGTAAAAGTGCAAGTTTCAATAACACTCAAGTAAAGCTCAGATTTTCCAAAATAATACTTATGAAGTAAAATACTGTACTTTAAAGCCTGCTATTGGATCCCCACTTCGTTGTCACAACGCCTCAATCGTTACAATTTCATTCAGAAAATACAATTTGTGCAGATGGATTGCTTTGTTAGGTGATATTTATTTATTCATTTAAGTTATCCATCCATTTCGTTATTTTTTAATACGGGAAACGGTTAATGAAGTCCTGGAAAGGACTAACGTCTATATGTTGCTGTAATGAGTAAAAAGTATTATTTTAGGAAATGTAATCTGAGTAAAAGTGCAAGTTTCAATAACACTCAAGTAAAGCTCAGATTTTCCAAAATAATACTTATGAAGTAAAATACTGTACTTTACACCCCTGTCAACCATAGAATTAAACAACACTTTCTTGTTATTCTGCTTTTCTGCTCTTTGTTTGCTAGTGTTTAAAACTACATGGTGTGTGTGCTTACGTGTGTGTGTGTGCGTGTGTACATGAGTGTGTTTGTGTGTATAATGTGCATGTGTTTCCGTGAAACGGCTGTGTTTTATTGAATGAAAGGAAAAAAGCAGATAACCGCCAGCTGTGGAACACATGACAGGCATCCTGATCAGATGCAGCAAGAAAGAAAACGCCCCTGGCTCTAGCATTTTATAGTCACTTCAGCTGAATCTTACTCTAACAGTAGTTAATAATCTGATCTGATAGTACATTTATTCAAGTGATCTGATTTAGCACAAAACTTTAATGCAACACCCTTTTAAGTTTTGTGAAATATGCAATAAATAAGTACATAAATATACAAGTTTTCCTATCTCTCTCTCTCTCTGTTAGGTGTTGTGTATGTAATTTGGTTCTTTCTCACTGGTACTATGAAAGAGATGGACAATTCTTCTGTAAGAAAGATTACTGGTCACGATTTGGGGAGCAATGCCACGGCTGCTCAGAGTCTATCACCACCGGTCTCATTATGGTAAGAACACAACATTGACAAATCAGTTCATAACATTAAAAATGAAGGAGAAATATTAGCTTAGTAAAACAAACTTGATGCTCAATATTTTGGTACCACATAGACTGAAAGAAAAAGGGTTTAGGATTTAATTTTAGCTAATTTCACATCTAATAAAAAAAAAAAACCAGTAAGTATACACATTGAATTTAACATTACATTTTGAAGGTGAAAGACTGAAAAAGAAGTTTCCTGAAAAACATGCTCTAATAATGTGTTCTATTTAAGTAAACTTAAAAAAAATACAATTTAAAGGGGTCATATGATGCAATTTCATTTTTTCCTTTCTCTTTGGAGTGTTACAAGCTCTTGGTGCATAAAGAAGATCTGTAAAGTTGCAAAGACTAAAGTCTCAAATCCAAAGAGATATTCTTTATAAAAGTTAAGAGTCAACCACGCCTACCTAAAACGGCTCGTTCGAACACGCCCCCACATGTTTACCTCACTATGTGGGAAGATTTGCATAACGCCGACAAAATAATGTTCTTTTTAGAAGCATCATATGACCCCTTTAAAGTGTAGCCTTGATTATAGATTTTATCTGCATTGGCCAATATTGGATATTTATATGTGCATGCTCATTTCTTCTATTTTTACATTTCTGTTTACATTTGTTGTCATTTACTGCTCAATTAAACTTAAACTTTAAAAACATTGATTACACTGTTATAAATGTAATCTTCAGCAAATCTCAAAAAGAATACGCCTTTTTGTTGTGATGCTTAAATTGACTTATAGCATTTAAAATGACTGATTTTAGTTTGATATTTTAAATTTTTTAGAAATTAAACATTTTTAAATTTTAAAATTGGATAGAATTTTAAAATCGCCCATTGCAGCAATTATCAGCTGCTGTAAATAATGCATAGAAAGCAGCATTGCCATCTTTGAGTGCCGCTAAGCACTTACACTAACAAGACTTTTGTGAAGAATGTGTTGTCCTGAAAGCAACAGAGCGTTTACTACAACAACATGTGACATTTCATTTTTTTTAAAGATACTGAAACACTGGGCGAGAACCTAGTGGATTCATACATGCATTCCTTTAGTAAACTGCACAATCAAACAACAATTCACTCACTAAACGGTTACAGTAATTTGATCTCTCTTATCTTGAAAAGGTTAACTTGGAGGTTTTGGTGTTTTGTCAGTATTTCCTGCTGTGACCTGAGGGCAGGCGACCCCTCCCACTCACAATCTTGCTTCCTTCCATTGTGCTGCTTCACTTCTGTAGAATGATGTCATCCACCCTGTCCCACCTCAACTCCTCCCTTACTGTTTCAGCTGAATTCAAGATAAACTGTACTTGAAAATAACTTTGCCTCTTCCTTCCATCTCTGCAGGTGGCTGGGAAGCATAAATACCATCCCGAGTGTTTTCTCTGTGAAAGCTGTGGCATGGTTATTGGAGATGGCGATTCTTTCACTCTAGTGGATTATGCCAATTTATACTGGTTGGTTTTGTCAAAACATGCACTACTTGCTAATTGCTAAGCATTTTGATGGGAAAGTACCTCAGTTAATGAGTTCTCTTCTTCTTCTCTCATAGCGGACAGTGTGGATACCAGAAGGTGTCAATGCAACACTCAGCAGCAAAATGTTCACGGCTTTCTCACACAGTGACATCGATGTCATTTCCTCCTTCTGCAGAAAGCAGGCGAGGTTTATCCTTCACAGTGGAGCAGAAGGACGCAGGCCCTTTGATCACTGTATCTCAGTAAGTTGTCAGTTTAGACACAGTTACACCTGAGCAAAAATATAGGGCCACTAAACATGATTTTATTAAATAAATTGTTAAATTAATGATAGCATTCAATTAATATTGATATAAAAAAATTCAGACTGGACATGCACAACCTGAGCCCTGAAGTTAAGCCTTTGATCCATGTTGGAGACAGGATTCTTGAGATCAATGGAATTTCTGTCCAGAACATTCCACTCAATGAGGTCAGTCCTTTATCTCAGATTAGAGAACAATCATTTGGACGACACATCTCATTTCACCTATTACCCTTTATATTTCGGCTTTTTTAACAGATGGATCTGGTGATTCATGATACAGAGCACTGGTTACAAATCACAATTGAACATGATCCTAAAGAACTCGCAAAACATGAAGACTTATCTGGCCTACTGGGAGAAGAACTGGACCAGCCTGGAAAACTAGGTTTCTTTCCCCTTCCCTGGAACAGTCGAATAAGCCCTAGATCCAGAAATATTCTGTAAGAATTATGGCACTATTAGACTTTATTACATGTAATACTACACTGCAAACAAAGTAATTTTTTCTTGTTTTAGGTAAAACATATCTAAACATCTAAGCAACATTCATTTTTTTGAGAGGCAAAAAAAGGCTAATTTTTTTTTAGAGAATGCACATTAAATAAATTAATGTATTAATTCCTGTGGTAATTTGTTTTAAAGATGTATACTTAAAACAAGAAAAAAAAAGACATTTTGCCAATAGACCATGAACATATGTAACCCTGGACCACAAAACCAGTCATAAGGGTCAGTTTTTTTAAATTGAGATTTATACATCACCTGAAAGCTGATAAATAAGCTTTCCAACGATGTATGGTTTGTTAGGATAGGACAATATTTGGCCGAGATACAACTATTTGAAAATCTGGAATCTGAGGGTGCTCAAAAATCTAAATATTGAGAAAATCACCTTAAAGTTGTCCGAATGAAGTCCTTAGCAATGCACATTACTAATCCAAAATTAAGGTTTGATATATGTATGGTAGGAAATGTACAAAATATCTTCATGGAACATGATCTTTACTTAATAGCCTAATGATTTTTGGCATAAAAGAAAAATCGATAATTTTGACCCATAAAATGTATTGTTGGCTATTGCTACAAATATACCCCAGCGACTTAAGACTGGTTTTGTGGTCCAGAGTCACATATATTAATTCAAGAATGTTATTTGGAAGCAAGTCTTGAAATCTTTTCATGTTCTGTAAGCTGATTTTTTAGAGGTTTTTACTGGATAACAGGACTAAAATTAAGAAAATGTATAAAATGTTATTTGATCAAAAGTCAGAAAGTCATTTTTAAGAACCTGCATACAGGTTTGTTGTAGGTGTCAAATGTTATACATAAACATAAAACTGGTTTAGTTATACTTACTGGTTTAGTAAGATAATAAAAAAAGCACCAAATAATTAAAAAGGTCATATTTCTGTCATGCTCTTACTAACATTATTCATTTCTATTTGTCTGCCTCTGTAGGCGCAGCTGCAGTATTGATAAAGCTCCGTGCTCGCAACGGCACGCTGCACTTCTTTCCCATAGAAGAGACATTAATCGATCAGAGTCTCTGCGTTTTGACCCCACTGACAAAACACAACGTATCTTCCGACCCTCTGACCTAATATATGGGGAAGTTTTGGGAAAAGGTTGTTTTGGACAAGCCATAAAGGTAAAGCAATATGTCTGAATGATCACATTGAGTATCACTTGAGATCACAGACTGACAGAATGAAGGAATTAACTGCTTCCTTTGGGTTGTCAGGTGACGCATTCGGAAACAGGTGAGGTCATGGTGATTAAGGAACTTCTTCAATTCGATGAAGAGACTGAGAAGACATTCCGGAAAGAGGTCTGTTGTAGTTTTTTCTTTCTCAGACCACTAAAGAGCAAATGGATTGTTTGCTAATCGAAACATTTTTGGCTCCAGGTCAAAGTAATGAGATGCCTAGAACATCCTAATGTCTTAAAGTTTATCGGCATTCTCTACAAAGACAAACGACTGAACCTGATCTCTGAGTATGTGCAAGGAGGAACACTGAGGGACACCATTCAGAAAATGGTTTGTTTTTTTCCTTACTGTATATAGTCCATAGATTCTTGTCGAAAAGCATGCTGTTATGGTTCTGTGTTAATAAACTAATTTTTTGTCATAATTTATGACAAGGATCACCCTTGGAAACTTAGAGTGAGCTATGCCAAGGACATTGCCACTGGAATGGTACGTAATGAAGCGCAATCCAACAATGCAAGAAAAGATGGAAATCTTTACATCAGATCTCCACACTCTTGCTTAATTCTTTAATACAAAGACATGTTTTGACAAAGAATATGAATCTGAAGCTATTTAGCATCCAAATACATGTATTTTCTCTGTCCAACCCAGGCTTACCTACATTCAATGAATGTCATTCATCGGGATCTGAACTCGCACAACTGCTTTGTCCGAGAGGTCAGAATACATCTCAGTACTTCTAAACGTAGAGCATGTCTCCAACTGAACTGAATTGTGTGACAGTACTGTTTTTCCTCACAGAACCAAACAGTGGTAGTTGCAGACTTTGGTTTGGCCCAGCTTGTAAAGGAAGAAAAGAGCTCCTCTCCTGGACAAGTGTCCAAACTGAACAAGCTTGGTCGTAAAAAACGGTATACGGTGGTGGGCAACCCCTATTGGATGGCACCAGAAATGATCCAAGGTGAGCCATATGATATAACAATCAAAAGATTGACCATTTTTTCAGTTTTGTGATTTTTTTTTTTTTTACATGTTATTTCTCACCCGCAGGAAAAATCTACGATGAACATGTTGATATTTTCTCATTTGGGATTGTTGTTTGTGAGGTGAACTTACATATTTCTCTATCTTTAGTCCAAATTTTGATATAAATATAATTGAACATACAGTATATGTATATTCCATCCTCATGGCAGATTATCGGAAGAGTATATGCTGATCCGGATGACCTCCCTCGCACACAGGAGTTTGGACTGAATGTGAATGAATATTTGGAGCGCTACTGGTCAAAAGATTGCCCTGCGGCTTTCTTTCCCATTGCGGTTCTTTGTTGTGCCTTGGAGGCTGAAAAACGGTGACTGTCATTTACATTTGTCATCTACATAACCTTACCATAAACAAAATCTCATATGCTGAAACGTGGCCTTTTCTCCCTATTTTTTCTATAGTCCCAGTTTTGCTAAATTAGAGGAGTGGCTGGAGAATCTAATGATGCACATGGAGATTAGACTTCCTCTGATGTCAGAACTAGATCAAATCTGCCAAGCGTTTTGGGAGAACCACAGCCAGTCAAAACAAACTTATGGAATTCCTTCGAAACAGATGGAGAATTCAGCCTTAGGCAGAAGCTGAGACTTCATGTGATCTGTGGGCAGTTGCATAAAAGACTAGTCTTACAAGTTAGTCTGAACGTTGCTAAAAAAAATTTAAAGTCTGTTACATTAAAACCTAGATTTTTTTTATTTATTTTGAATCAGAAAAATCAAGCGTAGCGTCAGTTCTGGCAGGCCACGTTAGGAATGCGACACCTATCACAGCACTCATATATAAGGTCCTTCAGTATTATCACCAGCTTTCGCATTGCTCAATAGCTAATTACCCTCCTCCATCCCCAACTCCTCCTCTCGTCAGTCAGGATTCAGCCTTCTGATGCTCATTGAATCAGACTAATTTCTTAAATGTTACATTCAATTTTGAAACTTTATGATATCTGCAATACGTTTATGTTGGTTCTGTTCTGTTTACCCTGAGGGGTTATTGCTGCTCTCCCTGCTCTTATCCATGCTAGGCTGCATGGATGTGCAGGGAGTTCTTGCCCAGAACAGAACCATACCGCCAATCCAAACTGTATTCTAATTGTCAGTCATCTTTGACAATAGTGGTCCTGACAGAAATAAGACTCATTACCCTTTGCTAACTGCTAGTTGGTCAGACTAGTTCTTAAGACACAATCTTAACACAGAGGCTAAGGTTATGCAACTGACCCCAGGTCATCAAATCCTCAGACTATTACAGTGGCCCCGCTTAAAAATGTATGAATGTAGTTAAATACTTTTCTGAGCCATTTTTGCAGTGACCTTGACTTTTTTCCTTAATTTTTAATGTTCATGTTTTGCTATGTAATACAAAGACATTATGTAGGCATTATGTTAATTATGTATAATTTTTTTTTTCCGGTAGTACAGTCTGCTGCAATCATTTTGTACTATTTGTACTGGTCTCAGACACAAAGTTGCTAATAAGATTGTTCAAGAGAATAAAGAGTATTATAAATGTAAGCTAAAATGCTTCATAAAATGTATGAGTAGCGTAATATTTCTAGCGGATCTGTTATCTGTTGTAATTGTCTTTTTGTTTATGTCTCTGTGTACGATTGTAGACTTTTTTTGTTGATATCAGGCTATTATTTTACATTCATGTATGCCTAATTTTGTGTTATACTGTGAAACTCAGGTGAAAGCTCCACCTGACGGAACGAATAAATGTCACGTTTTCATTTGATTTCATTTGAGCCAGTTTAACGGTTTAGTTCAGTCACCGAAACAGATCCCCTTTAACAAGTAGGAAATAATACCATTTTCATAGATTTACTATTATTTTACACGTTTACCACTGTCCGTTGGATATTTTACAGTTGATAAACTCTTGTTGTATTTTTTCAACCGTAATTGTAACGATGAATGTGCTGGTTGACGAGAGGTCATCGCTTTACTCATTTGTCTAGGCAAAACTACTATTTCTCAACAGTTGAGGAGCATAATGGATTTGCACAGTGAGTATTTATTAATATCAATAAACTTACGCTATGTAATAACGGTTAGTTTCACTCATTTAACCGAGGATCCAGGACATTTTCATAGCTCGAAGCAACGACATATCTGGTATCTAAATGAGCAAACATTTGGATACTGGGTTGAAACTCAATGACCTTAACTAATCCTAAGAGTAATTACTATATTTAAACCACCTTACGGTTCCCAGAAGGCCCAGAAATTAAGTCAAATATGAATATAAATGTTTATATTAGCCTGAATTCGTTCTCTGATGTAGTGATACACTGTAGCCTATATGTTGGGTATTAAGTCAAATTAATGTATTAAGCGAACGTTAAAGGAAAATACTATTTAAACATCCATCACTAGGGTCTCTCACAAAACAAAAGTCTAAAGTCTTAACAGCATCTATTAAATATTTACAATATCTAACATCCACTATAGGTTTACAGATTGAGGACATTGACTTTCAAGGTAACATCTGTCAATTTTTATGTTGGTGAACATTATTATTTATTCTTAGCAGTAAATTGCTGTTGTAGCACAAATATGTGTGCTATATACAGTTGGTGTTGTCAATGAAATTACTTTCTAAAATTAATTGTTATTCATTTTTGTCTATTTCCCACGCCACATCATATTTTCATGAATATCTGCCATAGTAGGGGAGGTAGGTTTTATGTTTCATAAATAGTTTTCAAAAAGGTTTAGAAAAAAGTTCATATTCAGTTTACACAAGCTGCCAATCATCACATTCAGTCACATTATGCTTTTTTTGCTAGTTTTCCATAGCTCTGAATGATTCTGGAACGGAGAGTCTCCTCAGGGATCCTGACACTTCTCTTTGTGACTCCATTGAAGCAGAGGACAAAGATGAAAGTATCCGTTCGTCTCACATATTCGGCTCATCCTCTTCTCTGGCTGAAGATAAGACTCATCCCGCTGATGACAAATCACCTCTTAGACCCAAGAGTCCAGGGGGCAGCTTTGACCCTCCTGGCTTTTTAGAGGTAGTGTAACATGCTGCCCACCTGGACCTTCAGTGGCCAAAGTGTGATGAAGTCTCTCATGTTTACAAAGGATGCATTTATTTGATAAAAAAAACAGTAATATCATTACGCTTTAAAAAGATATATGATGTGATATACTGTACACAAACCAGATTATTTTTTACTGTCCCTCCCAGAAATATGTTGGCATTGTGACGTTGCCAAACCAAGTCCAACAGAAAGCAGTGAAAAAGGGATTTGTGTTCAATCTGATGGTTGTTGGTAAGAAACATATAACATAAATACACACACTGCCATTTTTTAAAAGAAGTCTCTTATGCCCATCAAGGCAGTTATTTTAAAAATAAATAAAACAGTAACATTGTGAAATAATATTACACTTTAAAACAACTGTTTTCTGCTTTAATGTATTTTAAAACGTATTTTTTTCCTGGACTGTATATAATCATAAAATATATCATTTGTATATTTAGGTGAGTCTGGCTTAGGCAAATCCACTCTTGTCAACAGCCTTTTCCTCACAAACCTCTATATGGACAGATGCATGCCTGATGTTTCAGGTAAACCTAACATTAATGAACAACATTTATATACAGTACTACTTATAAAAGTAGTGTACTGAACTGCAGAGAAGATTAGATTGTGAAATGTATTAATATCTCTTTCACAGAGAAGATAGCTCGGACAGTATCAATAACGAAAAGCACTTTAGACATTGTTGAAGAGGGAGTAAATCTAAGACTCACTGTTATCGACACCCCTGGTTTTGGAGATTCCCTTAATAATCATGAAAGGTACTTTAAGTTTTACATGAGTACTCAGTCATTTTTTGTTTATGTTCCATGACAGTGGTCTTGAACTTATACTGACATAGTGGTCAAGATATATCATGCAACAGCAAAGAGTTTTATTACTAATTTATTTCCCTGTAAAACTGTCCAATAAAAGATGGTTTTGTGATATTTTTTGTGAAATACAGCTCATCCTGTGCTCCCAGCCAGGCATTCCATGAGGCAACCTCTCCATTTAAAATAAAACCGTAACACACTAAAATTTGTTTATTACTCTAAAAGTACCATTAAAGGGATAGTTCACCCAAAAATGAAAATTCTGTCATTAATTACTCACCCTCATGTCGTTCTAAACCCGTAAGACCTCCGTTTATCTTCGGAACACAAATTAAGATATTTTTGATGAATTCTGAGAGCTCTCTGACCCTCCCATAGACAGCAATGCAATTACCACGATCAAGGTCCAGAAACGTAGCAAGGAGATCGGTAAAATAATCCATGTGACATCAGGGGTTCAACCGTAATTTTGCGAAGCTACGAGAATACTTTTTGTACGCAAAGAAAACAAAAATAACGACTTTATTCAACAATTCGTCTCCTCCGCGTCACCCTGGTGCCATTTTGGAGAGTCTCCACTTAACGTAAACAGCGTATGCTATTCTGTGTCAGCTGCGTCACGCAGATACGTTGTTTTCATTCAAATCAAAGCGTAAACAATGTAGAAAAGTAGCTATACATCACCAGTTTAGTAACTTGCATAGTTATTTGTTTCATACATTGTCTAGTTGCTTGAGAGGGGGTTTTCTCCCAAATTCAGAAGTATGGTTAGCAATTTTTTTTTGCATGGTCAAAAAAGAAGAATTTCAGAATAACAGCACTGGTTATTGAGCACTTCATTCAATATTTTGACATGTTTAAAAAGCTGTTTTAGAATTATGAAATTTAATCACATAACTTGGGTGGCCGCTTGTAAATAGGAAATATAAAAAATGCAAAAAGGTATTTACACATGGTTTTTCTTGCAGCTGGAAGGCCGCAGTTCATTATGTAGATCAGGAGATGGAGAAGTACCGCAGAAATGAGATCGGGCTGAACCGTAAAAACATAACAGACAACAGAGTGCACTGCTGTCTGTACTTCATTTCGCCTCATGGCCATGGGTAAGACCTCTTCTCGGCACAGGTGGTTTTGTGTTTATTTCTATCCCAGGATTTTAGTAACCATGAAAATAGAGACCATGTTCAATTAACAAATTTCCTTTGTGCTGTCTCAGTCTCAAACCAATTGATGTGAACTTTATGAAAGCCCTGGATCAGAAGGTCAACATTGTGCCTGTGCTGGCTAAAGCAGACAGCCTCACTCCAAAAGAGACCTGCAATATGAAGGCAAAGGTGAGAAGGCGCGTGTACTGAAAGTCTGAGTAAGCTCACATACAGTGATAGATGTTTCTAAAGTGTATCATGTCGATATTTTTGAGAACATGGGACTGTCAACAAAAACCACCAGATGAGCTATCTAAACAAATTGCATTTGTCTCCATAGATTTTGACTGAAATTGACAAATTCAAAATCAGGATCTTCCAGGTCCCAGAGTGTGACCCGGATAATGGAGATCTGTTCAAGCAGCAGACTCTAGAGTTAAAGGTCAGGACTACAGGTCACAGAGTACTGATTATTAGTTTCTTTTAGAAAAGAGTCGCAGATTTTGTTTTGCTTCTTAAAAGTTGTAATGACACATATTCTTTCCCCAAAAAAGTACCCAAAAGAATCAAAGTACTGTCAAATGCACTAATTTAAAATTAATACCGAAGCATTTATAGTAAACTAATGCCATTTTATTGAAACTTGTATGTCATGTATTTAAATATATTTGTTAATTACACATTTGTAATGATGAAAAGTACATTAAGTAAATTTAATATATAGTAAAGGGGACACACACAGTTTCGCTCAATCTCATTTTAATCTCGAGTACCTATAGAGGAGTACTGCATCCTTCATATCTCCAAAGAGTCTTTAGTTTGATCATATTTACAAAAGAAAGATACAGCTTTACTATTCTCTGAAAACAGTCGAGCTCCCGGAGGTGCACTGTGGGCGGAGCTAAAGAGTCAAGAGCACTTGCGCGCCGACTGCCAACAAAATACAGAAATTTGATGCAGTTTGACTTACCACCCGCAGTTCTGAATCATGACCGGGGTCTTTTATCGCTGGGACCGCTCCATCTTTCAGAATCAAACGTTGTGCAAATCCAGCGTCGAACTGGGCCTTGTTTATAAAACATTCGTCACCCCTCCTTTAACTTTTAATGTAATATCATATTACACACTACAGTTAAAATAATCAATACTTTACATGTGCTTTAGTATATTAGTCTACATAAAAATGATTGTACTTTAAAGCACAATAGCTGATTATCGAAAAATAATTATTTAAAATGTTCTTTAGAGTAAAACTTTTAATTTGACATTATTATGAAGTGAACTATTTAAAAGTGTATTTACATGTGTTAAAAACAGTTATGAAAGTGTACTGTCCATTTATTTAATTGGTATTATATTATTTACAAGTACAGTTTTTATAAATATACTTTTAAAATTTTAAGTAGCGTACAAGTGCACATTCAATATAAATACGTGCACTTTTTATTTACTCATTTATTTTTATCTTATTTTATTTTTTACAAAGATTTATCTTGTTGCCTGTTTGTTAATATTTATAAAACTTCTGTGACAACTCTAAAATGTTTCCATGTCCTCTTATAGAGAAGTATACCCCTTGCTGTTATTGGGAGTAATACAGTAGTAGAGAGAAACGGCAGGAGAGTTCGAGCCCGTGTCTATCCATGGGGCATTGTAGAAGGTATGTTTACTTACACCATGAGAAGTTACATTTATACTAGGGATGCACGATATTATTGGACCAATATCGGAATCGGCTGATAATGGCTTTAAATGTAAATATCGGCATAGGCCCGATATGAAAAATAATGCCGATATGTCTTGCCGATAAGAGGAATACATTAACTCACATGTGCTTAGAGTGTGCTAGCGATTAGATCACATCAACAGTCCGATTAGATCACATCAGCAGTGGGGCTCATTCTTGAAGCAAAGTTTTGCCTGAATGGTGCATTTAAACTGAGAATGCACATACAGAATGACGCGTTAGGTGTATGATAGAGTAAACAGTAATACCACGTGCAGCGGCAGCCGCAGCAGCCTCCCCCGGGTCCTAATGCCTGCTCAGTAAGCAGTTTTAATTCTGTAGGGGTCGCTGTTGGCCTACTTCTAATAAAATGAAAGCAAAATACACAAATAATATTTAGACTGTGTTTCTGATTAAATAAAGCAGTAATTGAGGCCATAAAATCATGAGTATGTTTTGATTTAAAGGTCAGAAGCTATAGCTTACAGGTACATGAACAAAAAAAAATTACAAACATGACACTTAAATTAAATAATTTTGTATATACCTACTGATTTATTCATTTATTTATGTGTAATATGTTATATTTAAAAAAAAAAAAAAAGCTCTAAAAGATTTTCAGAATTTTTACAACTCTTTTGCTTTAGACCATTTACAAATGTTACATCATAAAATGAAATGTTAAGGTTACCACTGCATCTTTCTGAAAAAAAAAATGCAGTGATTAATATATAGTTTATTTATAGTTATTTTCAAATCTTCAATGTACTGTCATTATAAAATAACTGTATTATTTTTTATTTCATTGTAACACATAAGTTCCTGTTAAAAACTAACCAAAATTAAAAATAATGATATATCGGCTATCGGCCAAAATGAGTTGAAAATTATCGGCATATCAGATATCGGCAAAAATCCAATATCGTGCATCCCTAATTTATATTTAAGATAACATTTAAGATGTTAAAATATAAAGAGCTTAAATATTTTTAACAGGAATAGGTGACTCAAAAATAAAAATTATGTCATTGTGTCTGTCGTCATCATGTTGTTTCCAATCTGTATGACTGCTCTTCTGTCAAACACAAGATGAGAAGTTGCTCTAACATTGCTCTTTCCCATACAGCGAGAGAGACCAATTTTTTTATCTTTCTATTAATTGAATATAGCACAGAGGTCATTTATGATTGGTATGCTGTATGTAAAGAGCTCTTTAAACATCACTTTTTTCTCTCTCTCCCTAACAGCTGAGAATCCATCTCACAGTGATTTTGTGCATCTGAGGAACATGTTGGTCCGCACACACATGCAGGACCTGATACATACAACCCACTATGTGTTGTATGAGAACTATCGTATAAATTGCCTGTGCAGGAACCCATTCTCGGTATAAAAAAGGCAACTTATTTATCCTTTAGCACTGAGAAAATTTCATGACCTTGTTAATAATAATTATTATTTTTTAATTTTTTTACCAATAGGAGAATGTGTAAGGATTTTTCAGCTAGATGTCAGATGAGGACAATGTGTGTCTCTCTGAAACCTCAAAATGGAAGAGGCAATGAATGGGCTTACTGAAGAAAAAGAAAAAATGTACCATTTTAAAAAGTTTACTTAAAGACAGAGCCACGACCCTATCGAATGTTTGAATTATTTAAATTGCTTTGAGGTGTCTAACAAAATGTTTTATATTTAGGCCCATAAATTTATTTGGGGTAAGACAAAAAATAAAAATATAAACTATGTAACTAAAATACAATCAGCCTCTTTTTACTGCTTAACTTTAAATTAGGGTACTCTTATTTTTACTTAGGAAAAAATCAATGCTTTACTGTGAAATGCACATGTATTGTCATTTATTGTCTCTGAAAAGACGACATAACACATTCTGAGAGACACAACTGCTCTGCTTTGTGCTCTGCCAATTTTCTTTGGCAAAATAGAGAAAAAAAACTGTCAAATTTATCCAGTAGTAACATATTGACAGGTTAGCAGAACCCAGACACGCTAAGTATATTTTGGCCTTTGGGTGTTTCTTAAAATAAGATACGATGTGCTTATGTAAAGTTAAGGTCAAGGTAAGGTTAGTTCTTGTTTTAAAATGTCATATAATGACTCCTCAAAAACTTCATATTTATGAATGAATGATAATATACATTTTATCTTAGAAAAAAAACAACTTGAAATCAAGATTTCACCTTGTGACAAGCCATCTTTGAATTGCCTTGATTTGCAAGAATTTGCAGAGTGACCTCCAGTGGAAGGGGTTTGGAAAAGCCAACCTAGAAGACGGTTATGATGGCTAGATGAAGGATTTAAACCAGTTTGTCTATTGAAAAAACCAATTATAGTCTATGATTAATGTTAATATGAGATGTTTGGAATCAGATTTGACTTGCGAATTGAAATGCGAATGTTGCCTGGCGCATGATAACCCGTGCCACATCCTCTTCAGTGGTCACTATTTGCCGCAGGACAATCCAATTTAACTCCTTACATATCACGGGCTGCTGTTGTAATGTAGTGGTCAGGATCCCTGTCAGTCATGAAGCTGAAAAACAAAAGGATTTAAACCAGTTCTGGACAAACTGTTAAAAATGGCAGTTGTCTATTGAAAAATCATATATAGTCTGATTAATGTTGATACGAGATGTTTGAAATTAAAACAGTGACTGAAAGGAGAAATAGCGCACATCCTACTTACAATGCTGATGAAGTACTCTAAATAGTTAATATATGATACACTAAGAGTGCTAAGGCAAGAGTGAGAAAAGTATAATAATTATTATAATAATAGGACAAAATTATTAGAGAAATAGACAAAAACGATTAGCTTTATAAACATTATAATACAAATTGATACTTGAAGGTCATCTTCTAAATGAGTCACTGCATAAACAGTTCCAAAGCCTCCTTCACACAATTTGAATGCTTACTTCATAACAGCACAAATTGATGTGTTAAAAGATAAATAAGAGGTGTTGACATTTATTGTCAATCGGTGACAGCACTTACTTCAAAACCTTTAAAAAATAAAATAAAATAAAAATCCATGTCACACAGAACTATTTAAGTGAACTTTCTTTCATAAATACAAATTTAAATGAAATTTTGCTGAATGTTAAGTTTTTTTTAATGTTATTTATTAACTACCCTTAAACAAAGTGCAAATTAAAGTCATTTTAAAGCAGAAACTGCCATCAGAGAACCATCATAGTCATCCGAGGCACAGAATAAAGCTGGAGGGATTGGACGTGGCACAGACTGTACCTCAGGGGACGTCAACACTACAGTCAGGTACAACATGGACTAAAGTTTGGAAGGAGTCGAAATTAAATTTGCACCGTTAAGAGTATGGAGGACAACAGCACTTCATTCAGAAAAATCACCAACTAAATCTTGCAAGACGCTGTCACTCCAGCCATCATCAACTTGAGAGTGTTTGCTGATGGGTTCCTCCAGTGATAGGTCTTCGCTCCAGTATTTAATAACCATATTAATTATCAAATCACAAACTTTCACAATTTTAAAAACTATTTTACTGAGTTTTAGTCAACTGGAGTTTTTTTTTTCTTTTCAGAAAGATGTTTTGTTGACTGAATAATTGGTATTGTTAAACCACTGTACAATCCATTGAACAGCCCGTACTTCTATTCCTCACAGCTTCAATTTCATGCCTGTCAAACACTAAATGCGATGTAATCCCGACTAAGGTCTATTAGAATTTAAATTCAGTTGTCCGCCATGTTCAGAAGTGATGCCACTGACCAAATTTATATAAAAAGTAAAAAATTAAATAAAATAATGTCTAGCAAAAAGGCACTTATCTAGTCAGAGGTCAAAAGGGCAGCTGCTTGAGCACCACTTGGGGTCTATCTGTGCAAATGCCTATTTTCTTGTTAAATATTAGATTTCACATGAAATTGTATAATTTTATTCATATAATTGATAGCACAATTCATACTTTTTACTAAATAATTGTTTTTTTCACATTGAATGTAGACCTATGTGTTTTGTATTTTTTAATATAATATGTTAACTTACAGCTGATCGAGTTTACTGTAGAGTTTTTACATTCTTTTTAAGTGTTACAAGCTATTCTTTATAAAAGTTAAGACTCATCCATGCCTTCCTAAAACGCCTCGTTCAAACACGCCCCCACATCTCTAGGTCACTGAGATTTGCATAACGCTGCCCAAATGTTCACACAAAGAAAGAAGGCGTAACTTTATTGTTGCTGCCACCGCCGCCGCCATGTTGAGAAGTCACTGTGTGTTTCGTTGCGAAAGCGAAAATACTTTGTTTGGCCTTCCAAAAGAGGACGTGACTAGAAACCAGTGGTTAAGTTGAATTTACAACATTGTTCCAGAACAGTTCAAACCAAATATTCAGATGTGTGCAGCGCATTTTATGGAGGACTGTTTCCTGATCCTGGGAGAGTAGACTACAATGCCGGCTGTTCTGACTCACGGACTGTAAGTACGTTTTCATATTTAAAGGATTTGCCACTGATGATTCAAACGTGAATTTTGAGCAGTGTAGAGTAGCGCTTGTTGTTTGTAATTTCTCAGATCACAAATGTAGACATGGTTTTAAGCCGTAGCCTGACATGCACCTCTCCAAAAATCTAACAGCGCCTCAATTCTATGCGGACCGCAAGCGCTGTGATTGGTCTGATAGAACCCCTCCCTCCGTATGTACTTGAGTTTTGTGTGTGTTTATGTACATTTTAATATATTTTAATGTTACACCTTCTTATATAAAATAAAACAAAGCAAAGAACAAGTGTCTTATCATTTATTATGCTTGCTATAAGATATGACCCCTTTAAGATTAAATCAGTTTAATGATAATATAAAACTAGAGGTTTTAATCAAAAACTTAATGACAGTGGCATTTTGTTTTGGAAATGTACCTCAGGAATTATGGGAGTGACTCTTTCTTCCCCTCTCTCCTCAGTCTCAGATGGATGGACGTGGAGTTCATGAAGATGCTACATGAGAAGGTCAACATAGTGCCTGTGCTGGCCAAAGCAGATAGTCTCACTCCATTGGAAGTCAGAAAAATGAAAATGAAGGTGTGTATGCAGTGTATAAAAAGTATATATATATATATATATATATATATAATATCACAGTCGTCATGGGTTTGTTTTTTCTCTCTAGATTCGTGAGGAGATTAAGAGATTCTACATCAACATCTACCAGTTTCCTGAATGTGATTCAGATGAAGATGAGGAGTTCAAACTTCAACACCAGGAATGGAAGGTGACCTGCCCTGCTCTATATTTACATCAAACGTACCATAACACCGACTAAACTGACATGTGGATTTCCTTCTTTGTTACAGGACAGCATTCCCTTTGCAGTAATTGGCAGTAATGTCAAAGTTGAAAGCGAAGGCAGGCGCTTCAGAGGCCGTCAGTACCCCTGGGGTGTGGTGGAAGGTACTTAGACTCTATCGTAGACGATTATGTACTATTGTACATAATCTTTTATTTGTACACAGGCGATGAATTAAGTGTCCCTGCAAAAACAGTAACAATCTGTACTGTATGCTCTTACTGGATACATACAGTCCACTCATGTAAAGCGATATGTACTAAATAGCAAATCTCAACTGATTGATTGTAATATTGGTGAAAAGTGTCAACTATATTATCAGCCAGTGATATATTAGAAGTTGGATATATAGTATGTCCTGCTTCACCTGCAAACATCCAGGATGCACATGTAAAGCAATATTTTATATAGCAAACCTCAGTTATGATTATGTAAAATGCAAAATGTAAACTGTATTATCTTTTTTTACTTTATCTGCATACATTACATTCATGTTTTTTTATTTGCAACAAAAATGTAGCTTAGTTATCGTTGGATATATAGGGAGCTGGATATAAAGTTCCATATATAGGTACGTCCCACTTTATCAGCATACATACTCTACAGTAGTGATGAGAGAAACAAAGCTTTTCAAATCTTTGAATCAACTGAACCAATTGCTTTGCAAAATGATTCACTATTTCGAAGTGTTCGAAACACCACACTGGTGACACCTGCTGGTCAAAACTGTGTAAATGCAACAAAAACTCAAGCCAAACATAAAAATAGCTTTTACAAACCCATTGCAAGTGTTTTATTGAAAGCAAAGCAAATTAACTAACCACCCATTAAATTACCATTAAATATTAAGTGTCTGTATGTGTTCTTTTATCCATTTTCAGGGCTTGTTTTGGTTATTCAATGAATGACACACAGCTAAACGGGCCAATAAGTGATTATTAACTATACTATTATTCCTTTTAATTATTTAAATGCCTCATTAAAACGTCTACAAATTTATAAAAACTGATCTGAAATCAGGTAAATATTACCATTGACGCTAGTTCAATGGTTTGCCGCTATGGGGCAATCTCAGTGATCTTGTACGATTCATGGGTTCACAGAGCTCACCTCTAGCAGTGAATCACTGAAATGTCGAAACATTTCCGTTTAGTGTTTTGTTTAAGTGTCTTGTTTACTGAAATCACGTGACTGGTAGTATGATATGTGTAAAATATGAGTAGTATGATATGATTCAAAACAAAAAATTCATAAAGGTTTCAAAGATTCATGAAGCAGTGTTTTGAAAGTACCCATCACTACTGTACAGCACACAAAGTAATATGTACTATATATTAAATCAAAATGTAACTATATTATTGCCCAGCCCTCTGTACAGTTTGAAAATGTATGTCCGATAGGTTTAACTCAATCTGACCTGATGCCATCATCACATGGCACAGCTGATTGGTTCTCTCCTGTATCAGTAGCCAATGAGCTCGCTGCTCAACATTCAAATATATGATTAGTGCTTGCAGTAGCAGTTGCAACTTGCTTCAGAAACCCTCCACCTTCTCCAGCTCCACCTGTATAGATCTGCTACGAGGTGATTCATGTATATCTATATGGGGGTTATTTCATGTGTTATATTTGCAGCAGCAATATTTCTTACATGCTCACAGCAGCACATTGTGGATGTGTTGGCAGTAGCAAGTCTGCAGCAGCAGCAGCGTAGCAGATCTATTCCGCCAAGACCTTTTCTTATTTTTTTGCATGTTTGTCACACTTTAATGTTTCAGATCATCAAACAAATTTAAATATTAGTAAAAGATAACACAAGTGAACACAACATGCAGTTTTTAAATGAAGGTTTTTATTATTAAGGGAAAACAAACACCACTGTATATAGCATATCTCAACTGCTTAATTGCTTGTATCGTTGCTATTATGAACATGATTTTCTGTAAAGCTGTTTTGAAGCCATGTGTATTGTGTATAGAACTATTCAAATAAATGAGTCGACTCTTGCAGTGGAGAACCCTGCTCGCTCCGACTTCCTGAAGCTGAGGAACACATGCAAGACCTGAAGGATGTGACACGGGAAACTCATTACGAGAATTGCCGCACTCAGTGCATCCAGAATATGACCCGCATGGTGGTCAGGGAGAGGAAACGCAGGTCAGAGGATGAACTGACATGATGATCACATCAGACTATATTCTGCAGTGCAAATGAATGGTGTGCTTATTCATGATCATGATGTTTCATCACTGACCTTCCTGTGTGGTTTATGTTACTGTTTGTTTCATCCAGTCTGTGTAACCGGCTAAGAGACAGTGCCTCTGATGCCTGTGGACAGCGAGACTGAGCGCCTTATTTGGGAGAAAGATGAAGAGGTAATACGGGTTTGTTTTTTAATTAGATCCATACAATGTCTTCATTCTCTTCAGAATGGATTCAGTGCATGTTTGGAATGGATACTAACTTACCATTCACACCATACTAACTACTATTTTTTAAAACATTAAGTGAAAGAGTAGGTATTTACCACATGGGCTTCAGAATAGCTAGAATACTACTAGGATATTACTAATGTCTGCCATATTAAAATGAGTATGTTATATATTAAGATTAGTATGTTAGCATATTTCAACAAAGCCAGTGTTTAAGTCTCTCATTTCATTAAAGTTCTCTGATAGCTGTAATTAATCTTGTGTATTTTTTTTTGTTACTTTCTCCTTCTGCAGTTGCCCCGAATGCAGTAAGTTCTGGAAAGGATTCAGGAACAGATGCATCATGGACATTAAGACAGACTAATCAATTAATTTAAATGTGTTTACAATAGAAATATGGCTTGAGATGTCAAAGGTTTAAGCTGCTGGATACTGCAGTGAATATTATCTTGTTGTTTGAAGGAATGTGTCCTAAATTAGCTGTCTGAAAAGGTATGAATGCATCTACATAAATACTTTAAATATTTTAGATTGAATGCAAATATGACTGTTGTGATACATAAGAAATACGACTAATACAACTTGACTTGTAAATGTCATAAGATTTATTATGAATCGTCAATATGTTTTTTTTTTGTAGTAATCTAGCATATTTTAATACGTTTTATTACTATTTTAGTTAAACATGGTGGACAATTCGATCTTAATGCAGCCCAAAATGTACAGGCGCTATATAACTTCAACTTTCTCCATAGGGAAAATGCACAGTTTTCATATATTCATATATAATATCAATGTAGAATGAGGTCTAACGGTCCCGCCCACATCATACAGTATGATACATGGTCCCAAAAAAATCAAATAAGGGGAGGGATTAACATTTAAACAAACAAACAAAAACTGCAATCTATATGCAAAACCAGGCATCAGTATAATCCTAAAATACATACACATATATGTGAATGCGTGCATATACCTCACATATATACATACATCCATACACATATATTTAAAAAAAAAAAGAAAAATAAAACTAATAAATTTCACAAAGGTTAGGCTATTTTTTTGTTTGTTTGCTTTTTAACTGAGTGTGAAGCACAGCATGTATCATTCCATCTTCACATCCCCAAAAAAAGAAAAAGGAAGTCAAATCCAAACCTCAATATTTTTTTTGCAGCAGAAAGAGGATGTTAAGACCAGGAATCACAGTGTTCCGTTTGAAAGTGACAGTAAAAATGCAACAACGTGGTGTACCTAACCATCGACAGCAACCCATTAAGTTTACATAAGGAAACGGTCAGATGGCTAACTTTGTGCAGGTTCAACCAAGCGAGTGCATTGAGAATGGCAGGCCGACTTTATGAGAAGCACTGCTATTGGCAAAGGGGCGTTTTGTCCTGAAACAGCATGTTTTAACCTCCTAAAATGCTTATTAACAAGCGCCTACTTCACGACAATTTACACAATCACGCGTAGTAATGAAAAATGGCTGTGCGCCGATGAACGTACAATGGACACACAACAGCACCGATTTACACTGGACGCCACCTATGAACGTGCGCGCGGCGTGACGTTAACGTAGTTTCTAAGACTTCTATCGACGTTCTTCATCGTGTTGCTACAAGCACGAGAACATTGGTAACTGCTGCTTTGAAGAAACGGAAATGCACGACTATCACACGCCGTAAGTAACGTTTTTAATCATTTGAAACGTTATTCAAGTATTACGAAGTATTATTAAGTTAAACATCTGAGCACTTGTTATAAATGCTTTAATGTACTTTCAAATACATGTCTTTCTCAGATGTTGAATTGTATATTGGTTGAGTTTCCTTACAACCCATTCGCCTCGAAACTTTTTTTAAGACTTTGATTGCCAACAGATGTCTGTGACTGTAGGTCAGGTCAATGCAGTCTAATGCGCTTGCGCTTCATATTCAGCAATGTTGTTGTTGTTGCATCGCGTAGGCAGCAGGTGGCGCCACTGGGCTTGAATTGGGGCTTAGGCACTTACATTTGCTCGCAAGTACAAAGACACTTTGAGAAACCTGATCTGAGTCTGAATGTACCTGTTTTTTTTTTAGTCAAAAGCCCCGTATGAAGAGTTTTAAAAGCCCCCAAAATATAGTTACACAGTAAACGTTTTTCTGCATGCTTTCAGTACTGACCTTTAAGCACTCGTTTTTGAATAAAGTGGAGATTTTTTTTTGGTGAATGAATGTAAAGCGCGAGATAATTTGCATACAGAAAAAAAGGACACGAGGGAAAGAATTATGAATTGATTTGTTTTAGCACTCCACTCTCACATTACTAAAGACTGACCAATGTCTTCGAATTTGCAAGTGCATTACATGAAATTCATTCCAACGCTGCATGGCAAAAGACACGCAAGCCCCTTCTACAAGCAAAAGAGGACACGTTCCGATCCTGACGAGGTCCTGGCGTGTAGGAGTGACAGTAGTGATTTTCTGAACAGGATCTAGTCATCCTTTTCGCGATTAGCTCTTCGTCTTTAGTCTCTCTTGCTCTCGCTTTGTGAGACCTCCATTCATGGAAGTCGTTCTGTGCAGCCTCTCTTTTCTTCAGGCTAGCTTTAGCGTGCTGATGGGAAAAGGAGGAACAGTTACCATAGTCACCGGATTGAGCACAGTCTGGCCCACCAGCCCGGTGTGATGGTGAGCGACCACGGCCGTTGGCTTTCCCACGATGGTGGCCTGCTGGCCTGTGACCGGCGTGCCGTTAACTTGGGCGTGAGTGTGCGGGTGGCGCGCCAACGTGTGCGTGATGTGCCCCACCATTGCCGCCTGCGAGACGGCCACCGACTGCGGGTAAATGGCGGCGGGGAGGTGGGCCACGGGATGCACGGTGATGTGTCTGATAGGCTGGCCGCCACTAGAGGGCGCAATGTGCGCCAGATGTTTATGCCCAGCTGGGATGACGTGGTTGACCGCTTGGATGACGGACGCATGGGATACGGAGGCGTGGGTGATGACTGTTGGCTGAGGAGGGGAAATGATGTGGGAAGGGGGCGCAGGGGCGATGGCTTGAGGGGTGACCACTGTGGGCTGGGGTTGATTGGGTGGAGCGGAGGTTGGTGTGGTGGGTTTGTGTTGTATGGAGATATGTGTAGGGAGAATGGAGGGTGGAGGCATGGCAGCGCGGGGCTCTGACGGCGCCGGTGCAGACGGTTTGGCCGCACAAGACGAGGGCGGGGAGGAGAGGATGTCATCATCTACATCTTGGTCGAAGTTGTCTTCACCCTCTGAAAAGAGCAGAAATGATTCATGGTAATTAGATTTTACCTTGTGTCTTAGCCCTGATACACATTACAATTAATCATATCAGGGGGAAAATTTATGTTTGATGTAATGTGAAATCAATGTAAACTTGGGAGGGAAAATGGCCTGTTTAATTGTTCACACCATGAAAAACGAAGATAAACGGATTCTGGTGCAAAAAACCTCAACATGGGGTAAAAAAAAAAAAAAAGTAAATAAATAAAATAATAATAATATCAGATCTATTTCTGGTGTAAAAAAGAATTAACTAACAACTTGTAAAAAAATAAAGTGATTAAAATAAACATTCTATTTTTTATCAAATACATTTTTAAAAAATGATTGTGAAATATTAGAATTTAAAATAATGGTTTTCTTTTTAGTATATTTTTAAATACAACTTATTTCTGTCATGGAAAAGCTATATTTTCAGCAGTAATTACTTCAGTCTTCCATGTCACATGATCATTCAGAAATAATTCTATGCTGATTTGCTGCTTAAGAAACATTTCTTATTATGAATAGTTGAATAGCTGTGCTGCTTAATATTTTTGTGGAAACTGTGATTTTAAGTGGTATATATATATGTGTGTGTGTGTTGTACCCGATGCTGTTGATGTGGAGGCCTGATCATCTTCCGGTTGGACAGTTTGTCGGAGTAGTCTGTCGATCTCCATGATGTCTATACACTGGCTCAACTCATTCTTCAGCTCTGCGAGTCTTTGCTGAGTGGCGATCTTCTCCCGTGCCAAGCGCTCCATCTCGTGCTCGTACTCCTTTTCTTTCCGTTTCAAAGTCTGCAAGAAACATGATACATAACTCTTTGTATCCTCTGCACTTTAATATGCACATGAAGCATTCACTGCGCAAACACTCAATCACACACGTTCTGGTTTCAGTATGACACATTTCTCAATCAGCCAACAAATGCGTTTCAACAATTAACATGTCTAAGCTTAAGAATACACAATGGCTGTAAAGTCTATTTCCTGTTTATATATAATAACGAATGACTACTAGTAGATATAAGAACATGAGGTCATCATAACCATATTCCAAAACCTGTAGAGGAGACTCAACTCACAATTAATTAACATAGTTGATGTTGCTAAGCTAAATGCTCATTCAAAACATTGTACACAAAAATGAATTTTATAAAAATTAAAAATAAAGTAAATCTACACATCACATGGCACGAAGCCTCTATTCATCAGCCAAATAAAAGCTCTTTGATTTTAAATGTAGTGGGTGACCACACGAGGAGGGCCATTTTGAGATCACATGACAAGCCAAATAGGCCTACTATTTGTTTTATCTCAGTATTTCAACTACTACTATCATTTTGACTGGTGGATTTATTAAATCTCGGCTCAGGGCCAACAGTGCATTTGTATGGTGGCATCAACAACTTAAAAGATTTGCTTTTGTGTGATGCTATATTCATGAAACTAGTCCTGCGTTCCAATTCACAGGCTCCCTACACAGTGTTCACTGCACCCTACTCCATGAGCATAGGATAGCAGTTGAAATTCACTTGACAAAAACTGTTCATTTAATTGCCCTGCATTTTAGAGGAGTTCGAGGTATGATACTTCTGTAAATAAATATTTATACATGACCACAGGTTTGTGTAAAATACATATCCATATAATACATCTATGTGTATTTATATAAATATGCATTTATTAATTTAATGTCATATTTTAAAGCGCTAAGCGCGATGTTTAACACTAAAAACATTATATGCCAGAGCCTTGACTCCTTTCCACTGCCTTTATTGCTTCAAGTGCTGGACTGCTGTGCAGTGACTGGTGGGTACATTTTCCTCTCCACTTCCTGTGAAGTGATGAATCAATGTTCCCCCATTCCCTTATTTCCTATGTTGTTTGCAGTGCCCTTTGAACTGAACATGTTCACTCCCCTCAGACTGGAATGTGAAGTGCAACCTGTGAAGTCCACTTTACAAGACACTTATAGTAGAATGGAACACACCTTAGGAGTCAAAATAACTCTAACGTGAACATACAGAAATAACTGAGTGCACCTTTTTAAAAGAGAGCAACAGTTTAATGTCATAAGGGAAGAGAAAAAGGGAGTGATGAAAAGAAGGAATGTGGCAGTCACACAGGCAAATGGTTTGACCCACTTTTTGTGTTAGTCGGCTGACCACGGGACATCAAACCAGGCTAATGGGAACAAAATGTTTAGACATTTAAACTCTTGAAGAGGAGCAGGTATGTCCATCCACATTCAAAAAATGTGAGTAAGAGAGAGGCTGGCCGTGTGAGAGCGGAACTGCTCGGTGACAGAATGTTTAACATGTGCTCATACAATTTTAGGAAACAAACTGTCCACGGAGCAAAGCAGTTTACACACCCCACCCCATCTGTCAAAGCCTCGCACACGTGACGGCTCTGACACACTCACATCAGCCAGTTTCCTCCTCAGTCCCTCCCTCACCTATGCTCTTGCCAAAGAAACTGTGACAACACAGAGTCCCGTAGAGTCAGAGGACTGCAGTATACATGATAACAGCACGTTTCTGAGTGCTGAAGAATAGAAAGCAGCGAGACAGTGAGCGTGCACGAAGATAGAGTGATGTGCAGAGATGGGTGTCTGGGATTATATAACACACTGATACAGTATTAAGGGAATATGAATGCGACTGGTGCAGTAGGTTGAGAGCACAGGCAGAGAGAGAGTCCGTCCTAGTGAAGCCTGATCCAGGATTAGTCAGATTGGACTGTCTGGCCCTAAAGCCCCTTCACACAGCAGGTCAACACCAATACACACACACACACACACACACACACACACACACACAGAGCAATACATACAAGCCAACACCTTCTGTTTTCTACACAGACGGTATACAACCAGCGTTATTAAAATGTATTATATTAAATCATTAAACATTTAGCAAAAACAGTGTTTTTGAACCTTTAAAGGGATACTCCACCCCAAAATGAAAATTTTGTCATTAATCACTTTCCCCCATGTCGTTCCAAACCCCTAAAAGCTTAGTTCATCTTCGGAACACAATTTAAGATATTTTGGATGAAAACCGGGAGGCTTGTGACTGTCACATTGACTGCCAAGTAAATTACACTGTCAAGGTCCAGAAAAGTATGAAAGACATCATCAGAATAGTCTATCTGCCATCAGTGGTTCAACCGTAACGTTAGGAAGCGACGAGAATACTTTTTGTACGTGAAGAAAACAAAAATAACGACTTTATTCAACAATTCATCTCCTCTGTGTCTCTCCGCATCACCATTTTATTTTCTGTGTATTTACGCTTTGATTTGAACGAAAACAGCGCATCCGTGCAGTGCGGCTGACACAGAATAGTGTACGCTGCTTGCGTTCAGCGGATATTCTCCAAAATGGCGCTACGGTGACAAAAAGTATTCTCGTCGCTTCATAACGTTACGGTTGAACCACTGATGGCAGATGGACTATTCTGACGATGTCTTTCATACTTTTCTGGACCTTGACAGTGTAATTTACTTGGCAGTCAATGGGACAGTCACAAGCCTCCCGGTGCTCATCTAGAATATCTTAAATTGTGTTCCGAAGACGAACGAAGCTTTTACGGGTTTGGAACAACATGGGGGTAAGTGATTAATGACAAAATTTTCATTTTGAGGTGGAGTATCCCTTTAATTGATTATATTAGGCTGCAGCTGAAAGTTATTTTAACATTGAAATAAAATTACACAAACACTCGCTATGCACTAAATGTAGGGATGCACAGATAGTAAAATTCTGTCTGATATTGAGAAGCCATATAAACATATACACAACACAAAAGTTTGGGTTTATATTATTTTTTTTAAGGTTTTTGGAAATAATTATCTTATGTTGTTCACCAAGGCTGCATTTATTTGTAAAAAAAAAATCAAACAGTAATATTGTGAAATGTATTATTTATAAATGTTATTATTATTTATTACTTTTTACTACTTATTACAATTAAAACTTTTCTATTATATATTAAAATAAATTAAAACAGATTTTTTTCCAGATTTTTTGATGAATAGAAAAATTCAAAAGAACAGCATTTACTACATTTACTTTAAAGGTGACATATGACAATCTGACTTTTTTTCTCCAAGTTTACGTGCTATAATCGGGCCCCCAGTGCAACCCAGAAAACGTGAAAAAGAACAAACCAGTAATTTTTATTTTGTTTGTAATTCTTTCTCTGCAAGCTTGTGAAAAAACGAGCTGCTCAAAATTTCGCTCCCCTGTGATGTAGAAAGGGGATCTTATTATAATATAAATTATATTAAGATATTATTATACGTATACCGCCCCTTAATCTGCAAGTTTCCACCCACAGGTACCACCATTGTGTTTTCGCAAGCGCCGACGGTGTACCAGTTCTAATGGCATGGCGAAAGTTCGAGCAAAGCATGCTAACTGTTCTGTCTTTGGCTGCACATACGAGCACAGAACACTGTTTAGAGTCCCAGCCTCAGAGGAGACGAGACAGCAGTGGATTTATTTACTGTATATTGTGATATAGGCCACATAGATCTATCTAATATAAACATGCGATTTCTTTCCCAGCTGTTTACCTTCACAGACATAACCAACTGTTTTTGTAACTCATGTGTGTTTTTAAACATAAACTTTGTGTATTGTATAGTTTAAGCGCAATAAGACATGAAAGAGTTAAGTGTGTGCGCTCAGAGAACCGTGTATCAGAAGTTAAAAATAATGTTATACAACACATGATTTCAATGCAATAGACACCATAATCAAAACCAAACAGATGTTTTTTAGCAGAGTATCTGAGGAACGAGCTATAAAGGCACAGTCCTATTCTGGAAAAGGGGCGGGGAACAGCAGCTCATTTGCATTTAAAGAGACATGCACAAAAACAGCCTGTTTCTGCTTCCACTCAAAATAGGCATTTTCAAAATGATATGTGGGGTATTTTGACCTGAAACTTCACAAACACATTCTGGGAACACCTGAGACTTATATTACATACTGCACTTTTACTCAATGTAATGCAACCTTGCTGAATAAGTATTCGGTTTTCTTTAAATATTTGAATATCCGATATCTACTGATAATGATTAATAAAAAAGAAAAATACGTAATGTCAGCCGATAACTGATATACTGCAAAATAGTCGGCAAAAAAATATTATGTCTCAAAAACTGCATTTTGGATTTTGTTGTAATTGTTTAATGACTGTTAATACCTTGTCAAAGATTCATATAAACATAGGGGTGTTTTTGTGACAAACAACTGAACTTAATACTGCAAGAAGAGATGCTTTAGAAGCAAAATGCACTTGAAATAAACAAGTCAAGATGACAAATCAGAATGACAACAAGACGGTGTCATCATAGTTCTTGGGAATGCGACACTTCAGCCAGTGATAAAGCAGTCATGATATTACTGAAACATCAACCCCAGCCATCAGCTCAAATCCTAATGTGTGTATAAACTAGGGCTGCACGATAAATCGCATGCGATATTTAACGCGCATCTTATCAGTAAAGCCGGTTCTGTAATCAGCGGTAAATCTCCATCACCTGCGGGCTTTCACATTGAGCAGCATTAACTACACAGAGCCGTTGTTCACTGACGAGCTGCGCTAAACCACGTTCATATTCGCGCAATTTTTTGCGCAGCTCGTCAGCCTATATGTAATCCTATGTAATTCGCCTTCTGATGATCGAAACAAGCGTGTATATTATATGTTGGTACATAGGCAATATATTAGTGTCCTGAGAATCTTATTAATTATTCATATTTCCCCATGAATGAGCTGATTCGCTACAAGTAAATTAAAGTACATAGATGATTAATTTGTCGATTTAAAGTCATTGGGTAATTAACAGTGTTAAATTATAAACTAATATTAAATTATAAAATATTATTAAATGTAAGGTTAATATATATTTTAAATGTACTACATTTTAGCATTATTACAAGCATGTAATTACAACTATATGTAGATATGACTTACAAGTTTCAGAAGAAATGGCATTAAAGTACACTGTAGTTTACCATAAATGATGACAGTAAACTTTAACCATATTTCAAAGACAACAGAATTATGAAATTCGGTATGCATTCAGTATGTTTCATCTATAATACATTTCCATTTAATTGCAATTGACGTGATGAAGCGTCTGAAAACATAACATTCAGTTTGCACTTAAATACATTCTGATAAAGTATATTATTTCCATAATAAGTACTCTTTTAAAAGTATGCAAAATGTTATATTTTTATTAGGTGTGATTATATGTACAAAGCATTATATCATATCAGCCACCAAAAGAAAAAAATATTAGTTGACCACTAGAGCAAATAACGTGTAATAAAATGTGTAATAAAATATCAACATTAGCAGCACATATTGGACCACCATAAATCAACACCGATGATGCTGGTACATCACTGCAGCTGTGAACCGATCACGTAACTCATATTATCTTGTATGAAAATTCATCACTGCTGTCCCTGTTATATTGCTCCACAACCAGTGGGCGTAAAACAAGCGCGCCATGCCTGGAAAAACCGCAGAAAGCATTTGACTGCATCTAGAACGAATCTGTAAAGAAACTCAATCTACAGACAGAGGGACCCCCTGCTGTTCACTGACCACCAGCTCTGTTTGCCCTGGTCTCCCTGGTTACAATGATTCACAGCACTACAGCCCAGAAAAGAAAGAAAAAACTAGACTCGAACAATGTAGCGTAACCTACTTTCACACAAGCATGCCATACAGCGCACGCATCATGTCCTGCAACAGTGCATTGTTTGATTTAAACAGCTTCGGTCGGTGTGTGTGTGTGTGTGTGTGTGTGTGTGTGTCTGTCGTGTATGGCGCATGTGTGTGTGCGCGTGTGTGTTCAC
>NW_015555817.1:466953-472230 GCF_001515605.1 Sinocyclocheilus anshuiensis
ATAATTTTTACTAGTGGTAATTCAGTTAGAGATATCTCTAATTAGAATTATGACTAGTACAAAATCAATTAAGAGATATCTTTAATTACAGTTTCTACTAGTCAAAACCCATTTGAAGATATCCGAAAATATTTTCCAATGGAAGTCAATGGAAGATTATGACTAGTCGTAATAGCATTGTAGATATCTCGAATGTATATTATGACTAGTCAAAATAACATTGTAGATATCTTCAATGCATATAATGACTAGTCATAATCACATTGTAGATATCTTAATTCCAATTACGACGAGTCAAAATTGCAGAATAGATATCTGGAATTGGAATTTTGACTAGTCAAAACTAAATTATGACTAGTACAGCAAGAAGTATTTAATGCTAATACGGCTTGCCATATGCGCACGCTGAGGGAGAGAGAGGGAGGGGAGGACTACAGCAGTTGACGTCACCGGGCTCGCGCTCACCATGTGCTCATGCCTCACGTGGACTCGGGAGCAGCTCAAACAAGCAGACGCGGGAGGGGGGATGGGAAACAGAGTAGCGTGCGAGCGGGCGGCCCACATTCCCTCGCTTGTGTTTATCGTGTCTTTATAACCATCGCCGGCTTCAGTTTTATAGCTTTTGAGATCATAACTCAAAGATATGTCTTTCATAAACAGGTCACCTTTCCGCCCACACTATTATACTAATTGTTGCGGCTGCAGTCTGCAAATTCGACCGTGACCTTGGCACTTTTTATGTCAGCTGTATCTACGTCAGTGTTAATGTTCTGATCCGGGTAAACTTATATGCACTTTAACAACATGTCATTGACCACCAAATTAATCCTAAATGTGCAAAATGTAATAAAGGTTTTCATATGCTCAAATTAACATTTTTAGCTGACAAAGAAAAACCAGATGGATAGAGAAACAGCCAAGTGGAAAAAAGAAGTATACCTCTTGGTAAGAAAAGAACAGGGAAAGGGTAAGGAAAAGATATAATGAGCGCACACGGAGAAGAATTCGACCCAGGATGTTTTGGCAGATGCATGTGACACAATTCTGCCAGTAGAGTATGTGTGGAGAAGCCTATGTGGGTGGGAGGGTGAGAACGAGAGAATAAGGAGAAAACGGACTACAAATCCCCATCTTGTGACCTATTCCCAACACATTTTCTGTTGTTATTCGTTATTACCATAAAATATGCTTTAGGAATAAATTTAATTATAATTTTTGTATGAATTCAAGTTGGCAGCCAACGAGGAAAAACATTCCCAATCAAAACTCCATCCTCACATTCAAACATGAACTTTTACAAGCAGACGTAACAGTCCACACCAGTTATCCTACGAATGGAATAAGGATGGATGTGTGTTTCTAGGTGATCTCATAAAAACATGTCTGGGTCATCAAACCTTTACCCTCAGAAATCAAAGGAGAGAAATGATATATTTTTCAATGTTAGTATTCTTAATGGCCCTAAAAATAGGCTTCTTTTATATGCAAAATATATTGATTATATTATTAAAATATAATTTATTTTCAATTGGATGCATTTAAAACCTTTTATAGCACTCATATCCAATCCCATCGTTGATTTACCTGAATGTAGCGGAGCGCACTCCTCAAGACACTCAAATTGGAAGTTTTCTTTTCATCCACATTAGGAACGTGCTTCTTGAGGGTGTCAAAGCATTCTTTCAGATGTGCCCGTCTGTGACAGAAAGAAAAGCACTGATCATTCAGTTTCTTTTAGTTTTGTGCAAAGCAAGTGAGAGTTTTAACAGATGTTTAGGCAAAGTGATTTGGTGATGGAAGTAACAGCAATAAAGAAGTCAAAAGGCAATTGCTTTGTAATATAATATTTGTTACTGTGGTTACTAGTAGGGCAAAGGCCTTCAAGCCAGTAAAAACAAATAGTGCACTAATTGCAAAGCGACAAGGGTTGATGTTTCTGTGACCAGTCCAGCAACCATACAACTTACATTAAAGGGGTCATATGATGCGATTTCAATTTTTCCTTTCTCTTTGGAGAGTTACAAGCTCTTGGTGCATAAAGAAGATCTGTAAAGTTGCAAAGACTAAAGTCTCAAATCCAAAGAGATATTCTTTATAAAAGAGTCAACCACACCTACCTAAAACGGCTCGTTCTAACACGCCCACACATGTCTACGTCACGATGTGGGAAGATTTGCATAACGCCGCCCAAATGTTCACGCAAAGAAAGAAGGCGTAACTTTTATTCTCGCTGTAGTTTTGTTGTTGCCGCCGCCGCCATGTCGTGAAGACGCTGTGTGTTTCATTGTGAAAGCAAAACTACTTTGCTTGGCCTTCCAAAAGAGGAGGATATCTGCCTAGAGCTGATCCGTGCTGGTCGCTGAGGAAATACATCAATTTTGCGCCAAAATAATGTTCTTTTTAGCAACATCATATGAGCCCTTTAAGGCTACTCAATGACTTCACATGCGCAGCTTCTGTTCGTCAAAATTAATAAAAACAAAAATGTAAACAGAAGTTAACCCACCTGTTCTTTTCCAGCTTGTTGTGAACTTCTCGAGTTCCAGCCCTGTGGGAAAAATATTGAATATATATGTAAACTAACAAATCAACCCATTACGTTTTATATCATGGTCTGTTGCAGGTATGTGCAAATAAGAAAATTCTGTCATCGCTCACTCTCAAACATTTTTTTCTTCTAGTGAACACAAAAGGAAAGATTTTCATACAGCTCTTACACAAACAATGACATCAAACACTGAGCAGGGGTTGTCAAGCTCTGAAAAAACAAAAGATATAAAAGTACTATAATAAGTGGTCCGTATGAGTCTTCTGAAGCCAAATGATAGCTTCATGAGAACAGCAGACCAAAACTTGGCATGATTTGGGGGGAAAAATGTTATTACGCAATATAAAAAAAACAAAAAAAACTTCAGGTTTGCTGTGCTTGTGCTGCACAAATCATCCAAAATTATTATTACGCCTACTACTAACTAAAAATATTAAACAAAATATTAAATATCAGTATTGTAATATTCCACTGTGAAATAAAAAAATAGAGTATTTAACATTTAAGTCTTTATTTCTTCATTTTCAAATGATAAAACATCAAGCTTTTATTTGGGCCACAGAGAGCCCTGAAAGTGTCTCTTTTGTTGACAACAGCAGGTTTTATAAGCACTTCTCATTACAATTTTGAAAGATGACTGGTACATGGTGTGTTCTCGAATGCACGTTATAAGCGATGCAAACTCAGAACACATGCAGAGACAGAGTTTGTGTGAAACAGCATTTACTGTGAACCAAGCCTCTCTGAGAAACTAAAAACACTGGATCATGAGCTGCTCGCAAGTAAAAGAATACAGTGCCTCACTTCACTCTGAAACATGCAGCGCATATATGTATTTAATTAAATCACACTAAGCCATAATGTGATTTCAGTTTTGTTTCCGTTAAATGTAGTTCATTCTCAATGCCAACTTTCAAAACTCTGATTTTTATTTATTTAAACTGGATGAGCCCTGTGCGGTGATGAATGATGATACATAAATCTCAATGTGTTTTGATGATCCATATTTTAAAATATGTAAATGATATTTAGGTGCTGCAACAGACTTTCATCTGAGTTCTCAGCAAATATTTCCACATGACAATATCATACGGCTTCAGAATATAGTGAAAGAGTAAAACAAATCTACTTTTATGTTACTTTTTTGCAGCTTAAAGGGATAGTTCACCCAAAAATAAGTTCTGTCATTAATTACTCACCCTCATGTCGTTCCAAACCCGTAAGACCTTCGTTCATCTTTGGAACACAAATAAGATATTTTTGATGAAATCCGAGAGCTCTCTGACCCTGCATAGACAGCAATGCAACTAAATGTTCCCAGTCTCAGAAACGTAGTAAGGACATCGGTAAAACAGTTCACGTGACATCAGTGGTTCAACCATAATTTTACGAAGCTGCGAGAATACTTTTTGTGCACAAAGAAATCAAAAATAACGACTTTATTCAACAATTCTTCTCCTCAAAATCACATCTTCCGCCATTATCGAGAGTACCTCTGCACATAAACAACATGCGCATGAACACGTGCAGAGGAAAGCAATGCGCATGCGTCGCGGTAATGGAGCATGGGACGAGCAAGAGAAGAATTGTTGAATAAAGTCTGTATTCTTGTTTTCTTTGTGCACAAAAAGTATTCTCGTAGCTTCATAAAATTACGGTTGAACCACTGATGTCACATGGACTATTTTAATGTCCTTATATGTTTCTGAGCCTGGGAACATTTCAGTTGCATTGCTGTCTATGCAGTGTCAGAGAGCTCTTGGATTTCATCAAAAATATCTTAATTTGCGTTCCGAAGATGAACGAAGGTCTTACGGGTTTGGAATAACATGAGGGGAAGTAATTAATGACAGAATTTAGATTTTTGGGTGAACTATTCCTTTAACATCCTCAAACCTTGTTAGCATTGTATGCAAAAGAGCAGCGTGAACGTTCTCAAATTATCTCCTTTTGTGTTCCACATAAAATATGTATATCAGAAATCACAAATTTAGTTTGCAACCTACAAACACACAGCATGACTTGAGGGGCAGCGTTATTTCTCCTCATGGGTCATCGTACAGGACAGCAGCCTACTTTTTAAAAATTGCAATCTCATAACAAAATAGCCAACCCAGTTTTGTTCAGTTATGATTACAGATGTGTGTCATACAGTTTAATCTCCTCCGCTTTAAAAATAATCTCTTCAGTTTTCTTGTATGAAGTCACAAAACACAGCTCACCCTCCAGGTCTCCTTTTCCCATCCAGGCTGCGTGGCTCTTCCACAGCAGCTCCGTTAGGCCTGGGCGGTTGACCTGCCTGACCCTGGGCCGGTGTGGGCTGAGGTTGGGGTAGTGCTGGCTGGGGCAGGAGGGCGAGTTGCTGTGGTGAAGGCTGGGCTGTGATGATGGGGGCTGGATATGGTTGCAAAAGTGCCTGCATCTGTTGCGTCTGCGGTTGCTGCTTGGGACTGTTATTCGACAGAGGCAAGCTGTTAGCTTCTGCTTTTATGTGTGCGATCAAGTGAGGATGTTGCTGCTGCTGCTGCTGCTGTGGAGGGGAGTGGGCATCCTTGCCATTGGGGCTGAGGAGGGGGGCTGCTGGTGGGGACAGGGCTGTGGCCAAGGGTGTGACCACTGGCATAGGGGAGGCTGTGTGAAGGGACGAAGCAGTCTGAATGGGAGGGGCCGCAGGGTTGGCAGGGACCACCGGGATAGGAATGACAGCTATGGGAACAGGTGGTGGGAGG
>NW_015555817.1:472405-486591 GCF_001515605.1 Sinocyclocheilus anshuiensis
CGCATGTTGTCGGCCCAGGTCACATGGTTAACTAGGACAGACTGGATAATGGGGGTGGAGAACTTCTGCTCCGCCTCACGGGACAGCAAGGCCTTCTCTCGCCGCTCCTCCTCCTCTGTAGAGAAAAAAAACAGAATAAAATGAACGTTATGCACAAAGACAGATGAAATGAAAGCTACAACTTGGAAATGCTATTTGAGAATAATACACTGTATATTTAAATTTGGTGTGCTGTATGAAAAATGCTGGATGGAAACACCATGAAATGTGAATACATATTCCAAAATGTGCAAGAAAAAAAGTACGCATTACATTTTTAATACATAAACTACTGGAAACACATTTACAGAATACATTCCCAGATGCTCATTAAAAAAGTGCGTGTGACTGATTAATTCACTCCTGATTGGTTACTTTTATCCTTTAGAACTGTCTGAAGATTGTCAGAGCATTTGTGTTTGCACATTCTGAACAGCAACTTATTTATTACATTTAATAAAAAATAAAATAAAAAGCCTACAGCTTCTGTTTTCGTTTATATTTTGCAATTTCCTTAGAAGTGACCATTTTGTTCTCTTGAACACATGGGATGGAAACGCTGCAAACAGTTTTGCAGTATCTGTTGCATAAATTAAATTTGCAGCTTAAATGGAAACTTACTATTCTCTCACTGGAGATTCTAATCAGAAAGAGACAGAAACACTGCTTGAGCCGCACAGTTTTTGTAGTTCTCTGATTTATAGCATAAAATTACATTTGCAGCTTCAATGGAAACACTTATTTTCTTCTCGACTCTAACTGGAGATTCTAGTGAGAGAGATGGAAATGCTGCTCTATTCACAAACAGTTTTTTGAGGTATTCTGATTTCTCACATAAATTCACAGCAGATTCAAAAGCAAAGAACTGGGGCCCGTTCTTCGTACGTCGCTTATAACATCCGAGATGAAACCTCACATCCAAGATGATATCATCGCGCTAATCAGGATCTGGCTAATTCGGTTCTTTGAACGCAGCTGTTGTTGATGATCAGTATGGCTGGATTGAGTTATCTGAGATAATTGCGCGTTCATGGGTTGGTTTAAAAGGGGCTATGTATCGATACTCGAAACCACGATCAGCAATGCAGCGATTGGCTGGCGGCAAGACAGCAACGTAATGACATCATATAATTAAAAAAGACACCTGACGAAAAACTTGACAAATTTTTGGACTTTTATAAGGAAACAGCCAAGCGAACAAAACTACATAAATCTTATAATAGATAAATGAAATGTGCACTGTTTTTATTTTATTTTTTACATGATTCCCAATTATTTATATTCACGATTTCTAATATTTGTACAGGCTTTACACTTTTATTTCAATGTAGTAATTAGCAATTCATTTAATTTTATATTTGAACAGATTTGTTACGTGACAGCATTAATTAAAGTTTCTTAAGGGTCAAGATCATGTTATCTGCATCTCCTGCGCTCCACCAAGCCACTCCCATAATAGCTGTCAGCACTCAAATTAATGCACGACTCTACATTATCTATATAGCATGTGTGTAAGACTCGAATACAATTATAAAGTAATAATTTTATGACGAATAAATCTTTCAGTGAGTAAAACTGGCTGTGTCTATAGTATTAAAGACTACACAACATTATTATATTATCTTTAAATGATTATTATTTTAAATTATTGTCCCTGGATTAGTAGGGTACTCTTGTAATAAAGTAGCGGTGGTAGCGGACAGATTTTAAGTATCAATTCTGCTTAAGAAGATGCAATCTAATCCTGTTTACATGAAATAAGCCTGCTCCCGAGCAGGTTTAAGCTTACGGACCTGTTGCTATGACAGCAACTCCGGGATGAGCTTCGAAGAACCAAACAATCCAAGATCAGGCCAAATCGTCAACAATCAAATCCAGCTAACTGAGTTAGCGACGTATGACGAACGGGCCCCTGGTGTGACTTCTTTTTGAACAAAATCAAGCCAAAACTAAATTTGTTTAGTTGTCAGGAGTTCGAAACAGCTTGCCAAAGAGAACTTAATTCACTTTATAAACCAGAGTTATAGTGATTATTGGCCAATTTCAACGTTTTCAAATGACCAAAAAGCCCTTGTGTCAGTCCAAAAATCTACGACACCCATGCAAATAAATCAAAAACTATTTATAATTTTTTGTGATTTACGTAAATATTATGTGAAATACTTCTACACAAAATTTCTGAGATTAAACAAAATCTAATTTGCTGCAATCAAATTGTATCATGTCAATGTTCAAAATTCAACATTCAATTGGCCATTGAAAATATAAGTTATATAAACCATAAGCAATGACTGTCAAAATATAATACAACAGAAAAATGTATTTGTACAGGTGATTAGTTTCCCTCAGACTGAAATATATTTTATAAAACTAAAATAAATATTCACAGCACAGATTTCAAAGAGTTATTTACTATTTATTATCTAGCTATAATGGCATTGCTCTGTTTGTACAAAAAGAATAATAAAAAATTATAATAATAAAAAAAAATGTGAAAGAAGTCAACTAAACTATAACCATAGCTAATGAATACCAGCAACAATACTACAGATCAACACAAATTTATAGATCAGTAATGGAAATAATTAGTGCTTTTCTAGGCTCTGACAAAGAAGCGCTCATGGCTGTGAAGTGTAAATTAATAATGAGAAGCTGCAGACTAACAGAGTAATTTAATACATCAAGACAGTGTGTGAAATTCATAAAACCTGCAGTGTAGCTATAGTTTTCATTTTAAACAAGAAAAGCCAGTGCAGGGAGCAGTAAATCATGACTCCAATTAGGGTGGGGTGTGAGCTAGCTGTCCTGCGTGGTCTGTCTCTTTAAGAGAGAAGCCCCTGAAAGAGTCTTGCCTTGTCTCCAGCTCTACGCTGACGTCACACAGCAGTCTGCACGAAAAGCCAAGAGCTGGCGTGGGCAATCTGAGGCCGGGCCGTACCATCTGCAGGCTAAAATGCCCCCACCATCCAACAATTTCCATGACTGATGGACAGATCTATTGTTTAGCCCGTCGATCCATATTCAGTTGCATCTAAGTTGTGACTTCAGATCGATGTTTGAATTTTAATACAGGGGGTTTCTGGCTGCTGTTCAAAGCGTCTTTGAGCCAAAAGTGTCATTTGCACCGCAATACATTCCTGTGCAGGAGAAACTGCATCTTGCGAATGTGAGCATGCTGCAGACAAAGGGGTGACCTGATGCAAAGCATTCCTATACAGTTCAAACCACGACATGCGGGAATCCTCCTGCATCAGCAGGAAGAATAATATTGACTGTGAAACACATTCTCAGAAGCACCGAATGCTGGGATCAATATTTTCAGTGCTTGCATATTTCTCCACTATATAACAGGAGATGACAAGTACATACCAAAATGCCATTTCTCTTGACATTTAAATGCGTACAAAGAAATGAATAGCATGTTAGGAATGGAATCCCAAACACTACTGTGTCATTGTGCATATATTATACAGCCAGGCTAATAAGCTCTAAACAGCTCATGAGAGTGCCATCTATTGCTCTCCATAAATAAGCATGTAAAGCTCTTGAGGATATACTATGTTGGTCCGTAGGCTTTAAGAGTGTGCATTATCAACACGGCACTGCGTAAATGGGACAAAGGAACCTTCTAATGAAGTTTCCTCATGTCGTCTAGCATACAGCAAAAATTCCATTCCATTTTCACAGGCTAACGTGGAAATCACGACCCACTAGACAAGAACAGCACAAAAGATTTTAAGAGGCTTTGCTCGTATAAAACTGTGCTTGCATAAAAAGCAATGACATTCATTCATTTTGAACAATAAAATCAAATGCAAACATGACATTTCATTTAACAACCAACTTATTAAACTAACCTATTTATGACTGTGTTACTCTAAGATAAGCAAGTGTGCTGGCTGGTATAAGGCTCTTGTATAATTATGAGCAGCTTGGGAAGCAGAACAAATAATTAGGTCTGGACAATTAGTTAAGAACCTTTCACGTCTTCATTAACACTCAGTATATTTAGTGTCTGTCACAGACACTAGTTCACAAAGCTCAAACAGTAAGTGAAAGCTTAACCAGGTTTGACAGTATAAAAAGCAAAAGAAAATTCTCCCTGCTTATGCAAATAAATGCATTTTTTTTTATAAACATGGGGTATCATTCTCACTTCCTTTAACATAAAGCCTCTCTTTTGATACAGCACATTTGAGCTTACATGCAATTTTATAGATCTAGTACAAGGTCAAAGATTGTGTAAGTGTATGCAAAGTCTGCACATTTGAATCGAGCCTTTAAAGAGAAAGACCTTGCAGAAATGTTCAAAAATATGCCAACTGCACTTATTGTTGCACAGCCTTTTTATCTGTATTCCCAAATTTAAATAGTCTGCAAAAGAGTAAATCAGTCTGTCAAGCTTTTACTTAGCGATGCATGAAAAATGCACATTATATAACTGCATTGAGGGAGGGTGGCGTTGCCCTATTTTCTCCCCAGTTGTGACCTGGGAGAGAAGGAGGGGGGCGGGGGTTGGTGTCTGGCGCGCACGTGGCTGAAGAGGGCGGACTTTCAGCACGCGGTATTTGGTGTGGGTGTGGCTTTACTGACACGTCACCTCGAGAATGAAACAAAAAGCCCCACGCTCTGTTTAAAGCGACATATAAATCGCCAGTAAAATCTTACAATGTCTGTTTTATGGAATTTCTGCGTATTCAAGGTGCGAAAACAAACAAAAAACGAGTAAGCAGCTAATAACGAATAAGTTGTGATGGGAAATCACAGTGTCTTGAAAGTCATGAGTGAGATAACCACTCAGCAATGTCATTATGTAGAAAAAAAAAAACCTTTGGTCTATTGCCACCGCCCAACGGATAAGAAACACGACGTTCGCCACTTTCAGCTAACCTGTTTATAAATTAACTGGTCGGTAAAAAAATGGTTGTTATAATTTTAAGAATTCTACCCAGCCAATATAAGTGCATAAACGTGTAACTTTATGTGTCTGACAAAAATACGACACGCCATGTACTAGGATCTGTCGGGGTAAATGTACCCACCCACCGCAGAGCTATTGAGCCAGTATAGTAGCACACTAAATATAGCATGGATTTAACCCGGAAACCGAGTGAGCGAAATATGCCCTAGTCACGAAGACTGCATCCTACAAACAGTGCAAACCACTGGACATTACTACTGAGACAAAGAGCTCTTTTTCGCAATGCTTAAAATAAAAAGCTCAGCGATTTACAATTTTTTTTTTTTTTTTTTAAAAAAAAAAAAATTTCCCCATGTAATAATAATTTAAACAATTACCTTGGATTCATGAATTATCAAATCACACACACAAATTGATCCATCTTTTTACTTCAAAACAGTAATATAATAATTATTTATTCACATTAAATTCATATTTTATATAATATTCAAGTGAAAAATTATGTTTTTCAATTACCCAATCAATATTAAAAAATAGCAATAATAGCAATATTCAAGCCCTTTAATAAAAGTATTACTGAACAGTCTACTAAAACATACACCTTTTTTTATTTCACCAATGTATATATTTAATTTTAATACGTCACTCACGAACATTTGCAATAGTAACCATAGTTTCCACTAAATACCGTAGTAACTTCTTGTTAACTACTAAAATAAATAAATAAATAAATAAAACACATTGAAATTTGGAGTTCCCTTATTCATTTATTAGGGTTTTGTTATAATTATAAGCTGTAGAAACAATAGTATTTTAATAGAAATAACACTATGGATGCCACAGTATATTTATTTTTATTTAGAGTTATAAATATGTTTGTATGTGTGACAGGCTAAAAGTAAAATCTCTGTTTACCTGAATGGCTGTGGTTGCTATGCCAATTTAACACCAAATGAGCAGAAATAACTGTGCTGTAAATCCCCTGAAAAAAAAAAATGCAAATACACACTCCGCACCTGATGCCATAAATCTCCGAAATTACTGTCTGATCACAACCTCTTGTGTGATCCATTAGAGGCAGCGAAAAAATAAAACTGTAGCTATTTATCTTGAAGTGTGCTGGCATGGAAATGCAATTTGCTGGGTAAAATCCCAGTTAGTTCATACATATCTAATTTATCCCATAGATCTATGCAATCACCCAGTCCCCCCCGCCTTACCACGTGTAATCTGTTGTTGCTGGGCTTGCCACTCCAAATACCTGGCCGCTTCCAATAGAGTATCGATACTCATTTTGAACACCGATACAATACGTTCCCGTTAAAAAATGTATGCAAGCCCCCGGTACAGATATATGTGTGGGTTAAATCACAATATAATCCACTGGCTTCCAAAGACAGTCATAAAACATCCAGGGCGCTCCCGAAATTCATCAGAAACACATTACTTAACTGGCAACAAGATGGCGATTGGAGTAACAGAAAACACAACAAGTCGAAAGGCATACAGTGCAAGGTCCGCCCTCGTCGGTGCTACTCCTCCCACATACTACCAGTGATTAAAAAGTAGGGCAGAACACGCTGTCATGCTAAGCGACAGGATCGGGACTCTAAACCGAACGTAATCTCATAAATGAGATTGAAATGTTTATATAAATGATCAAGACTTAATGGTGAGATTTATATGACACAATAGAATCTGTGTAAACTTGTTTCCGGTCGCTTATTAGAGCATAAAAGGAGGAAATAGTGCGAAATGTCTACGGTCTCCATGTTCCGGGTTTTCGCGGTAGCCCTACCCTGCAGTACATTAGCACATGATTAAAACATGTCGATGAGAGGGAACCAATGGGCGTGGAGAACAACAAGGCATGGTGTCTGTCCACATGGGCAGCCGCTAAAGGCTGAGCGCGGCTCATTTGCATGGCGAGACCGTGTATGGCAAGCCGTTTTACATGTATTCAGCTACCTATTTTTGTTGCTAGGAATTGTTTAATTGCCAGTATTTGAAATTTCACTATTAACTATACTCCTTCACTAGCAGTCACTATCTCATTGTTAATTGTAACAAAATGCTTCAGATATCAACCATTCACTTTTGACTGGTATGTAGTTCAATTGACGGTTCACAAAGAGCTTGACTGACAGGCTATCTGACCAATCATAACACTGAATCCGCCATCTTGTCCGACAGCTACGGCCGGAAACTAACAATAAATTACATTTCCTACCTATTAGATTGTGTTTTATTTACGTCTACACCTATCCCAACCCTAAACAATAATACAAAAACAGTAATTATTATTATACAGTGTGACAAATAATATGCTATATTGATGTGTGCATGCCCAGGAGCCGCAGCTGTATCCCAACCACAAATCAGACAGGAGAGTAGATTACGTTTGGTGGACTTAAACTTGAAAAATGGTGTGTTCCGCTGTTGAAATAAAATACATTCTGATGTTCATTCATGTTCATTTCGTGCTTTAAGTAAATATGAAAAGATGATCGGTTCAAGTGCCGCTTTAACTGAGGCAATACAGTGATCTGTAATTAAAGAGCCACAAAACGGTATTTATTGTTTGAATTTCTTTAAAAATGACCAAATTTGAAAGCTAAGAGTCCTGAGACCTTCTCTCATATCAGAAGTAACCTGCTCTGTCTTGTCTGTCGGTGTGTTGTCAGTTTCCTCTTTGCTCTGCAATGTATTTTTCACTCTATTTTTCATTGTTTGTCGGAGATAGCAATAGTAACTAAGGAGGGCAGGTCTTTGCGAACGGTCAATTGACCCTTCGCAGGGAGTTTGATTGACATAACTCCAAATCTGCCATTTTGTCCGACAAATAAACCAGACCGGAAAGCATAACGTAGGTGGACTTGAAATTGAAAAATGGTGTGTATTGACATCTTTCTGCGGTTGAAACAAGATACCTTCTGATGTTTATTCATGTTTATTTCGTGCTATAACTAGTAGCGTTGGGCCAATAGACGATGCCTTCATCCATCGCCGATGGTACTACGGAATAAATACGAGATGGGAGGAAAGTATATATTTGAATACTTTCTCTCACAGTTATATCATTGGGTAATTATACTGTATATAAATTGCGGGCATCAGGGAGCCGCTATTAATATGCGGGGTATTGAAACTGCTTTTGAGTGCATGATCGCTTTTTACTTTAACTTTTGAGATTCGCGATCACACGTACTCTGTGTGTACTACAGAGCGGCAGTACTTACCACACATTTTACAAGATTAGATGCTTGTCAGTGGTGCTCAGGATCTGCAAATCATTCGCCATCATCCTATCAGTCATCTCTCCTTACTCTGTTTATGTGGTAAGTGAACTTTAATGTACTGTAATGTAACAGGCTACCGCAAGCAAGCGGCTAACCATGTCCCTTTAGTGACTCCGTAGAACGCATTATTTGTTTTCCGTGCCTTTCTGAATACAGATTCACACTTCGGGCACACCCCTTCCCGCGCCCCTCCCCGATGTCATCATCCATCACAATGTTTCACTGTAGACATCATCCGATGCCAATTTGGTAGACATCGCCCAACCCTAATAACTAGTAAAGCTGAAGAGATGATCGGTTCACATGCTGCTTCAACTGAGGCGCTACAGTGATCTGTCACAACACAAGAGCCACAAAATGGTATTTATTGTTTGAATTTCTTACAAAATGACAATTTCAAAGCTGAGACTTTGTTTCATACCAAAAGTAACCTTCCCTGTCTTACCTGTTGGTGCATTGTCAGTGTCCGCTCACTCTAGCCCGCTGTGTATGATGCTGTGTGTTTCGTTGTGAAAGCGAAACTACTTTGTTTGGCCTTCCAAAAGAGGACACAACTAGAAATCAGTGGTTAAGTTGTATTTACAACACTGTTCCAGAACACTTCAACCCAAATATTCAGATGTGTGCAGCGTATTTTATGGAGGACTGTTTCCTGAACCTGCAGAGTAGCCTACAATGCATCTGTGCACAAAGACTGTTTCTATAAAGTGGGGCAGTTCCAACTTTGCAAGGACAGTCTGGCGCTACTGACTCACAGCTTGTAAGTACGTCTTTTATATTTAAAGAATTTGCCATTGACGATTCAAACGTGAGTTTTGAGCAGTGTAGAGTAGCGCTTGTTGTTTGTCGTTTCTCCGATCACGAATGCAGACATGGTTTTGTTTACGCTGCGCGATGCAACGCAACGCGTAAAAAAAAGGTATAAGTCATTATAATCAGTAATTATGTCCCCACTGGATGCAACAAATGCCTCGTTTGTAATGGGTTTTATTCACAACGCACTGGATAGCTGGCCAATCAGCGCACACATCGCTTTTCGAATGATGGGCTTTGTAAAAATCGACGGGTTTCAGAAAGGCGGGGCATAGAGGAGCAACAATAATGTACATTACACTCTTAAAAAGAAAGGTGCTTCAAAAGGTTCTTCACAGCGATGCCATAGAACAGGGGTGGCGAACTCCGGTCCTGGAGAGCCACAGTCCTGCAGAGTTCAGCTCCAACCCTAATTAAAACTCACCTGCCTGGAGCTTCCTAATAACCGTTCAGACCTTGATTAGCTTGTTCAGGCATGTTTGATTAGGGTTGAAGCAAAACTCTGCGGGGCTGTGGCTCTCCAGGACCGACGTTCGCCACCCCTGCCATAGAAGAACCATTTTTGGTTCCACAAAGAACCATTCAGTCAAAGGTTCTTTAAAGAACCATCTCTTTCTTACCTTTTTATAATCTGAAGAACCTTCTTTCGCCACAAAGAGCCTTTTGTGAAACAGAAAGGTTCTTCAGATATTAAGGGTTCTTTATGGAACCATTCAGACAAAAAGGTTCTTCTGAAGACTAAACTATTAAACTATTGTGAAGCACCTTTATTTTTAAGAGTGTATGTGGAAAATAATGTGTTTTTTTAACCTTAAACCGCATAAACACATTGCATTACACCAAATACACAAAATAATGTTCTTTTGATCAATGTCATATGATCCCTTTAAAAAATGACGATACTTTAAATGTGAAATTAAAACCGCCAGTAGGTGGCAGCAAGTCACTGTTAAGTGAGTCATTGCGATTGAACCGAATCATTTAAACGGTTGATTCATTCAGGAACGAAACAACTTCATGTTGCTCAGAGACGCAAAACAGTGCTGTGGCTGTGTTTGGAATATTTTTTTTGTTGGCGAAATAGCGCAAAAACAGCCAATATGGCGTCTAAAACGTAAGTCTTGATATAAAAGTATTGATTATTTAACTGTTGTATAAAATCAATATCACATTTGTAACCATGCTGATTTTTTTTTTTAGGAAAAAAAGGCACTCTTCCTGTCATATTGATTAACTATATGAATATAGTAATATCTGCCCCCTTATCTTGAATTATTTGATCATTCTTAATGCATATTAATAGACTGAATCCTGCAGTGAAAGAACGCACTCTAAACGCGTAACTTAGTCGCTTATGTGTGCACTCTGTAGTTGTGTTTTGTTTGTTTTTTTGCAATATACTCGATATAATGTCATGATGTCTCACGAGTTCAGTATTTGCGCTAAACCTGCGCAGATTTGGCTTGCATGAACTTCCCCAAGAAATTAATGAGTGAACATAGCTTACGAAAAGTAACCCGCCAAATTGTCTAGTGATTTGACAGCGTTAATTTAATTTCAAACCCTGCCTGCAAGTAATAAAAGGTCTTAAGCAACTGAGGGCGCGGTGAACAGACGCAGTTATGAGTGAGTGGACGTTACTGTCATGTTCAGCTTAACTTGTTTTACAGGCAGCCGGCTCTGTTACGGAATGAACAAATGATTAGCTCTAAACCTAACTAAAAGGAAAAACGTTTCGTTATTACTGTTAGTATGCAAGTCAGACGCTTTTGAAACTGAAACTTCATATCTGGAAAGCTGTAAAGTATTTAAACATACTTATTTAAATAATATTTCATTTAAATAATACGTCTTATAGTATTCAAACACTTAGTAGGCCTATCATTGCTTTAACTATTAACAATATAAAGACTTTTTAATGGCCCTTGTACTATTTTAAAATTCAAAATTGTGAAGCAGCTTGTTTTTACGGTGCTGTGTAACAGTATTGTGGCTCGTGCATGCTGACTTCTCTATGAATGAGCGCTTGCATGGCAACAGACTGTGATTGGCTGATTTGTAGGGATACCCTAGATGACTAGCACACAGTCAGAGCCTATCCTCCAATCAGCACTGAGCTCAGAGCTGCGTAAAACATGGTAATACACGTACATACAAATAGACACATAGACAGTCAACATTAAGTGCATGCCTGTGTATGCACACCTGTTTCACAAAGGCACAAATAGCAGATGCCAACACATGCAGCTCATGAAATACACAGCACAAACTTTACAAACTACATACAGCACAAATAGCCTGCAGTCTGACTGTCATTCACAGCTCCTCCCAGTGATTTCTCACAGGTTCACTGCAGGCTGGGATGATAAAGTGAGATGTCTTTCAAGTCAGCTACTGAAACATTGTAACAAAATCTCCATATTTGTATACTATATCTAAATGATTTATCATTTATAATTCAGTGAATTGAAAGAAACAAAAATGTTGTTACATACAGTGGGGGAAATATTTATTTGATCCCCTGCTGATTTTGTAAGTTTGCCCACTTACAAAGAAATGAAGGGTCTGTCAATTTTATGGTAGGTTTATTTTAATGGAGAATATCAACCCAAAAATCCAGAAAAAAACACATTATATAAAGGTTAGAAATTGATTTGCATTTCAGTGATGCAAATCTCTGGCTCCGTCAGATTGGTTATGTGCCCATGTCCTGAAGTTACTCCTAATGTCAGCTCGTTAGGTGTATAAGACACTTGTCCACACAATCTGTGTCTTCCATTCCAAACTCCCCCACCACCATGGGCAAGACCAAAGAGCTGTCAAAGGATGTCAGAGACAAGATTGTAGATCTGCACAAGGCTGGAATGGCCTACAAGACCATCAGCAAGAAGCTTGGTGAGAAGGTGCGCCACGCGGATACGCTGTTTTCGTTCACATCAAATCACAACAACGTAGGAAACAGATCCGGCGTGACGCAGCTGACACAGAACAGTATATGTTGTTTTACGTCCAGCGGATATTCTCCAAAATGGCGCTACAGGGTGACGCGGAGGAGACTAATTGTTATATAAAGTCGTTGTTATTTTTCTTTTGCGCAAAAAAAGTATTCTCGTAGCTTCGTAAAATTACGGATGAACCACTGATGTCACATGGATTATTTTACAGATGTCCTTGCTACGTTTCTGGACTTGGGAACATTTCAGTTGTATTTCTGTCTATGCAGGGTCAGACAGCTCTCAGATTCCATCAAAAATATCTTAATTTGTGTTCCGAAGATGAACGAAGGTCTTACGGGTTTGAAACGACTTGAGGGTGATTAATTAATGACAGTTTTTCATTTTTGGGTGAACTAACCCTTTAATTTATCATGCAAATAGGCTAGATTCTCACTCGTTTAGAATCATTTTTATTTAAATGGAGAAAATTATATATAATTATTAAATAATGCATTTGCGTCTGTTTTGACATGGCAGAGACACACAAAAAAAATGCATAGCTTTTAGTACATGAACCAAACTTTGCAAATGCGGCACAACTATACAAATACACATCACTTCTTTCTTTCTTTCAGAGATATACATTTTTTTTTTAAAGGGGTCATATGATGTTGCTAAAAAGTACATTATTTTGTGTATTTGGTGTAATGAAATGTGTTTATGCGGTTTAAGGTTAAAAAAACACATTAAAAGAATATCTCTTTGGATTTGAGACTTTAGTCTTTGCAACTTTACAGATCTTCTTTATGCACCAAGAGCTTGTAACACTCCAAAGAGAAAGGAAAAATTGAAATCGCATCATATGACCCCTTTAAGTTACATCTTTTGGGGCCTATTATGACTTTGGTATCAGCTGCTTTATGCTTAGGCTAATGCTATGCAGATTTTTAATTTTTGATCTATAAGTTTGATTTGTCTCAAAAATACTTTTGTATTATATTTTAGCCTCTTTCCTGTATAGTATACATTTTAATTTACTTGCATAAACATTCCAGAGTAACATTAATGTTGTTTTGTAATAAAAAAAAAAAAAAAAATGAAAAAATAAAAGTTTCATATAAATTTGGACTGTTATGTTACTGGAGTTACAAATTCATAGGAATTTAATTAAATCCACTGGTACTGGCAATTCTCAGATTATGTTTTTATTAGTCAAAAGATTAATTGCGATTAATCGCATCCAAAATCAAAGTTTGTATTTACATAATATATCTGTGTGTACGGTGTATATTTATTATGTATATATAAATACACACACATACAGTATATATTTTGCAAATATTTACGTACATATATTTATATCCATATAATTTATATTATATGTAAATATATCTAATATATAAACAACATCTTTTTCTTAAATATATACTGTACATGCATGGGCGTGTATTTATATATACATAATAAATATACACAGTATACACATACTGTACTATGTGGGGAAAAAACTATTATTTTGGATGCGATTAATTGCGATTAATCTTTTGACAGCAGTAGTTTTTATCAATTTCACAATGATATTTTCAAATAGAATTTCTATAGTTCACGTAAAATTTCTAAAAATTTCTAATTTTTCAAATGAAAAGGGATAGAAAATGTAGTAATAACATGGTAATAACAGTAACATTCAAAAATCTTTGTGCATGCACTCATCAATAAGAATTTATTGACTAGATATGTTTTAATTGAAAAATGTTATGTTTTATGATACTGTTATACGATCATGTTTCTTAATGCAAGTGCTCCCTCCAGTGGTATTCTCGAGGGAGCAGAGAGAGATTAAAAGCCCTTTTTGAGAAAACAGTATTTACATTATACTCCAAACATGCTGCAAAAATAACTATTACTTTTGCTATTACAATGATGGTAAACATGCTAATAACTTGATACTTTTTGTGTCAACGATGCCATAACACCAAATGTTGCATAGCTTATCGTTTTCTCACAATTTATACTTTAACACAGACTAGTAAAATGTATCTGACACTCCTTTACAGGATATATATAGAGCAGGAAATGAAGACATTGGCTAAAATGTCACATGGTTGGACACTGAATCCCTTACAAACAATGGAGAATTGAGCCTTCTCTCTCTCACACACACACACACACACACAC
>NW_015555817.1:486635-500465 GCF_001515605.1 Sinocyclocheilus anshuiensis
GATACAGTGGCTGGTGTCTAAATGTCTGATGTAGTAGGCTGAAATATACTGTTCCTAATATCCTCAACACTGGGGAAGTAATGAGGCCTTAAATAAATAAAAACGTATCATTTGCTCTTACATAAATTGTAAAATTTTCTATACCTCTCTTAGGACCATTATAAGTTTATATGAAGTAGTTTCTGGTTTGTCAAATGACGTCTACAAATGCACAAGTGGCAGAGAAACGCAATGAAAACGATTTAATAGTTTAGTCTTCAATTTTTGGCTTGTATTGTATTATCTACAGGAACAAAACAACAAATAGGGGGAAGTCATGGCCTAATGGTTAGAGAGTCGGACTTGTAACCCAAAGGTTGTGGGTTCGAGTCTCGTACCGGCAGGGATTGTAGGTGGGGGGGAGTGAATGTACAGCGCTCTCTCCCACCTTCAATACCACGACTGAGGTGCCCTTGAGCAAGGCACCGAACCCCCAACTGCTCCCCGGGCGCCGCAGCAATATGGCTGCCCACTGCTCCGGGTGTGTGTTCACAGTGTGTGTGTGTTCACTGCTGTGTGTGTGCACTTTGGATGGGTTAAATGCAGAGCACTAATTCCGAGTATGGGTCACCATACTTGGCCACATGTCACGTCACGTCACTTTCAAATAGAAATAAACAGAAGCTGGAGCGAAAAAAAAAAAGAGACATTATTGACGTCTTCAGTGCTGTGTCCACGCTGCATCATCCACTGTTTCCATGGAAACCGCTGTTTTGGCGCCAGGCAGTTGAAGTTTCTCAGGCATGGAATCATTAGATGTGCAAGGTCAGAACAAAGTCACTGTTGCAGATGACACAAGACCAGTGCACAGAATAAGCCTACAAACATGGTCCTTTTCAAAAATAAATGAATAAAAATAGAATAAAATAAATGAATCACACAGTTCTGGTTAATATTATATTATATACGATATCATATTTCTTATTTATTTACTTAATAGCCGTAATTTGTATTTAACATGATCACAATTTAATAAACCTTGTAATTGACTAATTATAATGCTTACATGAACGGTTATTCAAACATCAACTATAGAAAAGGAGCAATGAACACTTACATTATCAAAGAACATCATCATTGACTCAGTCTAGCGCGAGCTAATGCACTTAAAAAAAAAAAACACTCCCCTCAAAATCAGCTCTCTTGTACTTACATCTGCACTTTTTTGTTTATGATGAGAGAATTCACGAGACAGCGGAATTCAGTCAGCAGCACGCGCACTCAACAACAAAACTGCGGTGTTTCAGCGATGACTCATCTGAACGCCTCTGATTGGCCACTGCATTCATAAACTCAACTGAATCGTGTGTGGTTGGTTATAACGCGCGCGCCGTAAAAAGAAACATAAGAGAAACCCAAATAAACCCTGATATTAATTAGATGGTAATATTAGCCTAATAATATTAATAATAATTATTATAATCATCTTGATATCATCAAAGGCATCAGCCACAGGCGTTATCTCTGACTATCATCTATCAGCACAACCCTATTATCTTATATTATAAAATGCATCTAAGGGCACAAATATTCAGTGCTTCTCTATGTATAATAAATTAAGATTATTTATTTGCCTTTTATTTGGCCCACTGCAATCCAAATTAATTCATACATAAATCATACACGCACAAAAAAGTTTTAATTTCAAAATTTTACAACATGGATCTTATTTTAAGAAACCATGTATATAGTACTATATTATAATGCTTACACTGCAAACAATGAAAATAACTAATTTAAAAAAAAAAAAAAAAGGTAAACATTTAAATTTACTTGATTTAATTAATTACCTTATATTGTATTAGTAAACTCTCTTTTCCACAAATATTATTGAATACCTCAGGTTCATGGACCTGTCGACAACACCTATTTTGGTTGAAATGTTGCATTATTCCTACAAAGAGAGTGGCAATATTTTGGCCACTACCTATGATGAAAAAAAAACAATAGATGGGCTGATGTATATTTACAGATATTTTATTATTTTAATTATGTTGCAAACAATGACATCAAGATATACTGATGGACAATTATTTACTTATGTGAGTGCACAAGTGTGTGTCAACAGTGAGACCACAAAAAGCAGAATGAAGTCCTCGATATTGGGGATTCTCAGTACATTAACAAGGCAGAGAAAGCGAATAGCTGGAGTCAGAGTCCGCTGTGTGCTCACAGACAGGAAGTGACGCCCACGCACACATCCATAGATTCTACATACACAGCTTTGGGATGGCAGTGGTTGGGCATACATGACTCTACTGTTGGAAACAGTACGCTGCGGACCAGCAAGCACAGCAAACTACTCACCACTGATGTAGTCTTAGAAGTTGCTAATTGTTGCCTTGCACGGCAGCCAGTGGAGAACCTTTCAAACTCGCTCCTGTCGGACTTTCGCCTGTCTGCCCTGTTAATCTGATCAGGAGGCCATCTTCCTATAACTGTGTTCATAGAAAACACATACACACCTTAATAGTTAACACAGAGCAGCCTATAGATATTGCACGTTGATCTACGGTGGAGATGTCGTCCTCAAAAAGAGCGTCTTCTTCTGCAATGCCAAAAACCTCCCTGAATCAAGAGAGACCGACTAGATAGCTCATCGGCACATGGTCACTGAGCAGTACCACGGAGCACATCTAAAAGCCCGTATGGGCAACGTCTCCTGAAGTCTTCACAAACGCGTGCACAAGCGGACGGGCAGCAGATGGTGCAAGCAAGCAGCAGAATGACGAAGCAATGAAAGCGCTATATCAATGACGCAGGAGGGGTTAATGAAACCTATGAGCGAATGAAGTCATTTTCGAGAATAGGGAGGCATAATGTGGGCGGTCAGAGTGAAATCTGGGAGGAAATCAGACCGTGGATGAGATGTAGCTGCATTTGTGGAGCACCTTGTCCCGAAAGTTGAACGCAGTCCTGGAAATGGTGAATGTGCACAATTAAGAATGAGTAAAATGGCACTTCACTTGCCCTCTATCAGTAAATAAAGTATGTCAAAGTCCTCCATTTCCAAGACGTGGTGACGGAGGGTGTCAGAATTATATCTTCTGTACAAAAAAAAGAAAGCAAAAAACAAAAATGTAAACCCTATTTTCTCCAGGGACAAGTGCACTTTACTGATCCATGCGATTTCTTTTCTCATATTGTGTTTCCTGCACTTAGTCTCTAATGGGATTGCATGTAGATTTGCCTGCTTTTTAAATGGAAAAGGACTTCATGGATGAGAACGGTTCAATAATGTGTGAACTGAAGTTGTTACCACTTCTTAAAGTGACGAATCTTTTGAGCATCCAGGTGTTCACACGGTTAAATTACATTGCAGACCCCCGGAACAGACACATCAAGCTGTTCATCTTCAGTCAGTTTAAATGTTTAAACTGTGTAAAGCAGAATGTGACAAAAACGTCAAAGAAAGAAAACGTAAACGTCCAACAGAATGGTTTTGAGTGCCCTGTATCCTGAACTCCCCAAACAGCATCATTCTGCCTTCTGTTCATAAACGCTTGAGGCGAGAGCAACACCTGTGCTCCGCATCCCTAAGGTACTTTAGATGAGGAGAAGCGAATAATTTACAGTATACAAGGTCTGGATTCACCATGCAAGAATACTTGTTTTACTTTTTACTCATTTCTTTTTTTTACCTTGTGAGTGTCTTGTGTAACATTTAATAAGCTCAAACTACATCCAGAGTAATTTACATAAAAGGACAATAGTTATTATAAGAGAGCTGGATGAGGTGGTAACCATAGTAATGAGTGCATCCTGAAGAGCAGGTGTGGGAGTGGCCAAAGTGGTGGCGTTGGGGGGGGAACGGAAGGGGAGGATCCTATGGCGATCAGCGACATTCCCACACTTTGACCGTTTGATCTACACTTCCTGTCACCACGTAAGGAGAAGTCTTGTGGAAATCTGAGGAAGAAAGGATGAATATTGCATTTATTTAATGGTGTAATGAAACCAAATTTCACCATTTCCAGGCAGACATCTGCTTGACTTACCCAGAGAGGAAACAAAGTGTTCATGGGCACTCAGGGTCTTCATACAGCGCTTGTTCTTATAGTCCCAGATACGCAGGGTCTTGTCATCAGCACAGCTCACTACAAATCTCCCACCAGGATGGAACAGCAGTCCACGCACCCAGTTATCGTGACCGACCTGAGAGGCGAGAGAAGTAAAAGATGAATGAAGAAAGAGAAATGATGGATAAAAGCCCAGAATTTGATATATGATTCAGTAGATCTAGTAAATGGAAAAAGTCACTTCAGTGAGTATTTGAAAAAGCGGTTTGCTAATACTTCACCAATCAATCAAATAAAAAGCAGTAATACAGTATGATATATACACAGTGGCCATGTTCAAAATAGTATACAACCATTCCAAGACAATTTCTATATGCATGGAATACCGTGAATACATATCACAAAATGTGCATTATAAATTAGAGCACATTGTACTGGGTAATGCAATGCAACTTTTCATTAACAGCATGAGAAATGAAGCAGAGGGAATCAGCTGCTACTTTAAACATCCCCTCTTTAACTCATTATTTAACTGGACTGTTGTTGACTCTTTATATAAACAAAATTGGATAAAAAAAATTGTTTTCAAAATGTTGACCATTAAATAAATAAATGGTAGCCCGTTTCCACCACAAATAAGAAAAAAGCAATACTCTGGCAAGTCTTTAATGACAAGTTGAAATTATTTTATAACAAGATTTTAAAAAGTATCTAAATTATGACCAAGTGTTAATGAGTTAAGTTGAAACTAACAGGCAATTACAACAAAAAGTCATAATTATGAAAAAACATTCCAACTTGCCAGGTATGACTTAGTGTCTCATAATTGCAACTTGTCAACTTCTCATATTTATGACAGGTGCAGCCACATTTCAAAAGGAATCCATATAATCAGGAATTCTACACAAATGCCCCATGCAGATTTCGCAACGGGTTCAAGTCACTGTTAACCAGCAGAAAGCTGCTTGGTTTGAAAGTGACTTCTTTGTGAGCAGTGCTTCATACATTTTTACAATGGACCTTTTTGTCTTTTTTGAAATTTCACAAATCTCATAATTTAGTATCTCAATTTCACATTTTTACTGACAACTTATGTCAATATCAACCTTTTATCTCTGAATTACGACTTAGTATCTTATTTCAGTTTGATTTCATTATTATTTCTATTATGTGGATGAAATGGGCTTCTGTAATGCATACTCATTAACAGCTAAAAAAAAAAAAGAAGCAGAATGCAGTGAGCAGTACGTTTTCTATTCTGAACACAGGCAGTATAGCTATAGATATAATACAGTGAAGCTGCCTGAACTATAGCTTAACTCACCAGTGTCATAAGGCACATGCCAGTACTTATGTCCCACATTTTAATGGTCTTGTCTCTGGATCCAGATAGCAGGAATGGCCCAGGCTTTCCACTCTTCTTGTTCTGGAAGAAGAGAGTAAACATGATAAATTATTAACAAAAGACAATATATCATTCTAGTGGATCACGATGATGCAGAAAAGGGAAAATGAGGCTCACATCAACCAATGTACAACAATGTACCTCAGAACCTGTAGCCTCAGATATGGTGGGGTGTGCGCTCTCAGGGGCCCAGGAAATGCACTCCACCACATGCTCGTGCTCCCGCAGCTCCGCCTTGCACTCCTTGGTGGCCACCACCCACACGCGCACCGTCTGGTCATTAGAGCAGCTGGCCAATAGTGTGCCGTCTTGATTGGGCCGGACCATACGCACCCACTCCCTGTGACCCGTGAACGTCTTCACACAGTAGCTGTGGCAAGACAGAGAGAATCATTATACATGGACATGCATATGCTTCTAGAATGTTTTGTATTGCTTTGCAAAAAAAAAAAAAAAGACATTATGTAATTACTTGGCTTGAGGCAATAACATTGCAAAAACGACAAGACATTCAAAGCTACACATGTGACTCACTGAAATCCTTGAGTGTACAATATTCAGATCACAATTACCCACACAATGCACTTCAGTATTACTCACCCAGTGGCCACCTCCCACATTTTCATGGTCTTATCCCTGGAAGCAGACACTATGTGATCACCGTTGGGCATGACGGCAACTGATGACACATTGTGATCATGTCCTGAGGATGTGAGGAAGATGAATGAGATAAAAGGTGCAGGGAAAAGCTTAGTTACAGTCAAGACTCAAGCAACTGGACTTTTGATTAGAAGCATAACCATCCAATGTCAAACATTTTTTTTAACTAACCCGAATCTTCATTTTAAGTATCTAAGGTCATTTACTGACCGATGTAGAGGAATATGATTAAAAGAGGCACCTTTGTTATTTGAGAGAGATTAAATCTGTCAGCCTGGTTAATCCTGACCCTAACAAATCTTTACCCCTCCCCCTGGACCAACAGGTCCTGATTGAGTCTCAGCGTCCAGAGAGAGGATTCTCCAGCACACTAATAAGGATCCCAGTAAGCTTTAAACCTATATTGGAAGTGGCTGCAGTACATGGTAGGTCAAAGGCCATTTAAGGAAGTTCTTCCAGCAGTAGATTTGAATAATGGTAATAATGTGGTAGCAAATGCAGGAAATATATACCGTGCATGGTCCTGATGCACTCAAAGCTCTGGAAGTCCCAGAGTTTGATGGTCATGTCCGCGGAGCAAGAAGCCAGCAGCTTTCCAGTCTGATCAAAGGAGATGTCCTGCACTGAGTCAGTGTGACCTTTCAGGGTACGCTCGAAATCCCCAGCCTCATAGTCCCAAACCTGCAAAACAATGCAACGGAACATACTTACACACTTGTTTCAAAGTGATTCAAAATAATAATAATGTTGCACACTTTCAAAAACAGTTTGTATAGCTTGAGTGCTCTGGTACTTTCAGAACATAGGTGCTTTCACACAGTGCAGTTCTAGGAACTAGTCAGCAGGGTCGTTCCTAGAGAACCATTTTTCTTGGGCCATTTTCCTGGTTGCATTTGCACCGGCAGCAGGAACTCTGAAGAGGCCAATAGTGATGTCTTTATTCGCGGCATTTACAAATGTCAATAACTGATGAAATGGAATGTAAACGCACAATTTACACAATTGAAAGAGCATGAAAATCTGATTACATCTCCTATGACAACTTGCAGTGTTATCATCGAGGATGAGAAAAGAACATAACGCTGCAGACAACGGGTAAATGCCGTTATTGATGTTTTCCATGTTCATGGAGAAAATATTTTTACTTGGCTTTTTAAAAATGCCGGGTAGCCGGTGTTTCGTATGCGTTTGGCCAATCAGCGTGCACTTACGGCACTGGTAGTTCCTATAGATCTGTCTTAGACCTACTCTGAAGTAGGAGCTAATTTAGTTCCCCCAAACGGAGTTCCCAGAACTAAAACCGTTCCTAGTTCCTGCAATGCGAACACGCCAAAAAGCAGAAAATTCCACCAATAGTTCTAGGAACTATGAAAAGGTTCCTCTGGTGCGAAAGCCCCTAAACACACAGAATTCCTTTTTAAGAATCAAACTACACCAATGCAATTCTGGACAAAACCCACAGTCAATTAGAATAATCATAATGATAATATAATAATCATCATATTATACATTATAAATATGCAATCAAATAAAAATATACAATAAATAATATTCTATATAGTAGCATAATAATTGTTCAATAACTGATATGATCTGATAACATATACACAACATTATATCTCAAACTTCTGAATGGTTGTGTATACAGAATTATGAAAAAGAAAGAAAAAAAACAACAAAAAAAAACACTAGAGTGCTCATTATTAGTGAGTGATCCATATTGGGAACATCTTAAAATAAATATTTTTCATTTACCTAAGCCAAAATTCTTGCAAACTCATCAAGTGACAAACACAACAAAAACAGGACTGCTTTTGCATCGTTCAAGACAATGCACCACTCACACACTGTTAACTCAGTGCTGGATTTCCCCAAAACACCAAAGACTGCTAGAGCTGCACAGTATCATTTACATTAGGCAAATATTAACACACTGAGTCATCAAATACTTTTTTGGATAACCAGTACTGTTTTATTTTTGCAAGCTCTACTTTACACTAAAGCTCCAATCTAGAATGTTAAAAAAAGAAAGAAAAAAAACAACAAAAAAAAACACTAGAGTGCTCATTATTAGTGAGTGATCCATATTGGGAACATCTTAAAATAAATATTTTTCATTTACCTAAGCCAAAATTCTTGCAAACTCATCAAGTGACAAACACAACAAAAACAGGACTGCTTTTGCATCGTTCAAGACAATGCACCACTCACACACTGTTAACTCAGTGCTGGATTTCCCCAAAACACCAAAGACTGCTAGAGCTGCACAGTATCATTTACATTAGGCAAATATTAACACACTGAGTCATCAAATACTTTTTTGGATAACCAGTACTGTTTTATTTTTGCAAGCTCTACTTTACACTAAAGCTCCAATCTAGAATGTTAAATGTGCAGTAGCAAAGGTTTTAAACGTAGCATAGAAGAGCATACCGCTTCAACTGCAAATGGCATAAGGTTAGACAACAGAGAATATAGGGGAGATCTATAAGACCTATATAAAAAGGTGTGATGCAAAGTGTCTCCAGCAGTCTGGCTGTGATATTTATTTGGGATCTATCCATGTCTTGACATGTGGAAGGTACAAAGAAACACAAAGAAAAATCTGACAGAAATGCAGGCTGAGAATGCTTATAACTGCACTGCCTGGTGTCCAGAGAACTGCTCACTGCACTGTTGCCCTGGGAAACCAGGGCAACTTCAGATTTCTCCATGGAGGTACTCAGTGACTCAGCAGAAAAGATAAGAGCAGATTTATAAACTGAAACATGGCACAACACACCATCCATATATCATATGCATACATCCTTGTGCAGCCTATCAAAACATCTGACACAAAAATAGTCAAAAAACACCTTTATAGTGGCGTCCTCTGAGGCAGAGACCATGAGGCTGAACACAGGGTGGAAGATGACACGTGTGACAGGGCATCTGTGGCCGCTGAGGGCATACTTCTCAGGTGGGCGTGGGATCCACTCTTTGGGGTCTCGTTTCTGTCCCACGGGGCCTCCTAAAGTGATCTCTTCCTTAGCTTCATTTAGTTTGGACTCCAACTCCATTACCTATCAAAAATACAGGAAAAACTGGGATTGTTTATATTGAAAAATTGACACCTGTGCAATTATTTAAGAGATATAGCCCAGTTTAAAAAAAAAAAAAAGAATATACTGAAAAAATGATTTACTGACCTTTTTTTGTAATCTGATGACTGAAGTCCATTTCTTTTCCAAAAGGCCTGCATACTTCTTGTCCAACTCTTCATTCTGAAGAAATTACAAGTAAGAATGAGACCTAATACATCTTTTTCCACTTTAAAGCTTAGTGTAAAAACATGCTATTACCATATCCAACTCTGTCTCCTTCTTAAAAACAGAATATGCTTCTTCAAAGCCATTAGAGCGCAAATAATCTGCTATTGCTCGATTTCTGAAAGAAAAAAAGGTGATTTTATTAGATAAAGTAATGTGGAATCATGCAGCCTCTATGAGAACATTATCAGTTTGTAATCATCACCAAAATGATTATTAAATGATTATTAAATCTATTTAGATTTAATACACGTACGGTAAAAGATCAATGAGGAGACCGCTCTTATCACATTAGCAGTGACATAGAGATGAAGTCAATATGCAGCAGGTCACATAATTACAGATCCATCTAAATTTTGTTAGGGACATCAAGACTTGGACACTGAAAAGGCTGAAAAGTTTTGTGAGTGACAATGGCATTCAAATGCAGGAATGAATCAGCTACATTATTGTTATGAAGTAACAACATTTAGATAACTTGTGTACAGAACGAGATTTAATAGAAGTGACAAATGTTAGCTGCAGTGTGAACAAGGCTATTCTTTTGCTTTTGACAGATGTTTTGGTGATGCAATACTCATGTCCTACAGACCAATTCGGTGAACAGTAGGGGTGTGTGATATGACGATTTTTGATCATGGACGATAAAAATGTCTCCACGATCTGCTTTTGAAGAAATATCGTAGTATCGGGCTACAGCGCACATTCTATCAGTTGCAGTTCTGGTGCCGCCGTATCAATATACTGTACAACGCCACATACATTCACATCAGTGTTAACTCAGTGGTAGAGTTACAGGACACTGCACTTATTCGCAATCACAAAAGTACATTATTTGCATGTGCTTTAAAGCCTTACTGGTTAAACGTTTCATTCACGTGCTGTTCTGACATGCGCTTTTTCTGAGCATGTACACCCGAAGCGCGCGCGCTAAAAAAACCCTGTTAAACAGCACCTGATCACTGAACCAAGTTATCTTTTGCGCTAATACTGTCAAAACACACAAGGTTTACATATAGACTCAGTTGGTTACGTCTAAAATGAAAGTAAACATTTGAGAGAAAAACGGATACGTACCGGTGTATATTAGATGCGTGCAGGTCTTAAAGGGACAGTACTAAACATGCTGCCAACTGTCATTAAAGGGATAGTTCACCCTAAAATGTAATTTCTGTCATTATTTACTCACATGTTGTCCCAAACCTGTATTAATTTCATTCTTGTGCTGAACACAAAAGAAGATATTTTGATCAGGGCTCGACATTAACGCTTGTCCGGGACAAGTGAATGTTTTGGCAAGTGAAAGAGAAATTTTCTTGCCCAATCGGACAAGTAACTTGAAAATGTCAATACCAAAAACAATAATAACTGCCTTTATTTGTGATATAGCCTTTGTGATAGGGGTGTGTGATATATATCGTTTGCGATAATATAGTAATTGTTGTTTTAACGATGTGCGATTTGACATTATCGAGTATATTGCAAAAATCAAACAACGCACCTACAGAGTGCACGCATACATTAGGCCTACGTAAAGAAGTCTAGTAGGTTAGACTACTGCACTTGTGCGTTCTTTCACTGCATGATTCAGTATTAAAATGCATGAAGAATGATCAGGAAATTCAAGATATGGGGGCAGAAAATTTATATATTTATATAATTTCATATAGTTAAACAATATCACACGTAGATCAAGCGCAGTTTTTTTGCTCCAAAAATCAGCATGATTACAAATGTGATTTTATACAACAGTTCAATAAACAAGAAGTTAATATTAAGAGACTTACGTTTTAGACACTATATTGCCTGTTTTTGTTCCATTTCGCAAACAAAAAATAATTCCAAACACAGCTACAGCAATGTTTTGTATCTCTGAGCAACATGACGGAGTTTTGTTTCAGAATGAATCAACAGTTTAAATGATTCGGTTCAATCGCAATGACTCGCTTATTAACAGTGACTTGATGCCACCTACTGGTGGTTTTAATTTCACATTTAAAGTATTTTATTTATTTTTAAATAATTTCAAATATCAGTATTCAACATTTTATGTATCAAAACATTTATTCATTTGTAACTGCAGCTTAAAGCATTCCATGTCCCTCAGAGCTGCATTAAACAGTGGGTAAATATATCTATTCCACTTCAGATGCAGCTTCTGTGCTTCCTCTACATTGCAGATTAATTTTGTTGATACTGATTTCACTTTATTATTTTGTTTATTTTATTTAAAAAGAAAAATCTAACTAAATAAACTAAATGTGACATGCTCACAAAATCTACTACATATACTCTATAAACACTATACTATGTTTTGTATAGCTACAATAAATAATTATAACTCAATTTAAATGTATTTTTTTCTCTCCGGGCAAGTAACTTTTATACTCGGACAAGTAAATGACAAATTTATTTGTCCAAAGGACAACCACATGAGAATGCTTAATGTCAAGCCCTGTTGATGAATGTGGGTAACCAAACAGTTGCTGGTCCACACTGAATTTGATAGTAGGAAAAAAAAATACTATGGAAGTTGCTGTGGACCAGCAACTGTTTGGTTTTCCACTTTCTTCAAAATAGCATTAATTTCAGCAGAAGAAAGAAAATCATTCAGGTTTAAAACAACTTTTGAGTGAGTAAATGATGGTATACTAATAAAACACTTTTTATTTTTGGGCAAATTATTCCTTTAAATGTTAATAAAAACCAAAACACAGAGAAAAAAAATCACTCACTACTCTTGACTGAAAAACTTTAATACAGTTGCTTTAATAGGAATCAATATATATAGTGTTTTATTTTTATATTGGTTCATTCAATTTCTTGAATGCTACTGCTAAATACACATATATTATATATTATGTGTATTTGTAATGTGTATCTTTGTTCTCATTTTTTAATAACAAAGATAAAATAATGTCAAAGATTTTTATCTTCACCCACTTTGGCCTAAATATCCACCATTCTTTTTTATATTTTGTTACCTTGTCTTTATAATAGGGAAATTAGTTTGGCTGTAATGCTTAAACAACTTGCAAAATAGAAAAACGAATATGACAAATAATCGAGAATCGATATATTAAAAAAAAAAAAAAAAAATCGTGATATGATATTTTTGCCATATCGTCCACCCCTATGAAACAGTGATGGTTTTTTTTTATGGGCGGAAAAGTGACTGGTGGCAGAAAGTGACAGTTTTCAAGTAGCAGTCTATGGAAGCCATGGAATTAAAGAATAAAAAAGGTACATTTGAGTTTATATTTCAAAATTCTGACTTTATTCTCACATTTCTCCAAGATTATATCTCACAACTCTGAAAACAACTTGTCATTCTCTCTTTTCCCCTCGGTTCAGAATCATTCCTATCCCCCATTCCTAATAGTTCCTATCCCTGACTACTGGCTTTTTTCCCCTCAGAATTGATACTAACTATTGTTGAGTTAAATCGAGTTATAAAGTCTGAACTAGGAGATACACAGTAAACTTGTATTTGCGAGAAAAAGTCAGAATTGTGAGATAAAATAGGTAAATGTAAAATATTATTAGAAATAGGTTTAAATAGCATTTCATGCTGTAACTGTAGGGCTAATACAATATGTCCCCTATGAACAGCACATGTGAATATTATGTAGACCTATTGTTTAAATCAAATTTATAGGGCCGGGAAGTTACAAAAACACAGCGCCCTGGTTGTCATGGACACTCACCACTAAGGATGGAAAAAGTCTCAAATGACACAGCAGGAAATGCCAAAATGGAGGACTGAGCACTTTCACTCAGTCTCCCGAAACACAGCCTCTTCTTTTCTCTTCCTGTGCTTCATTATGTAAATGAGACTTTCACCTCTTCAGATGATGGTGAATATTTCATGAGCTGGCCAATGGGCTAAATTTAGACAGTGATGTCAGCACTTTTGAGACTAGTTTTAGTAACAGTGACTTTTCTGAAGGAAGCTGTGGAGCACAAGCGGTCCAGTAACCATAGGCAAAAACTGGAATCAAAGGGCAGCCACTTCATTAACTTTTAATTTCTTTTCTTAATGGTGATGTGTATTTTTTTTCAGTTAAAATACTTTCTCCAATACCAATTTTATCTACAAAGACAACTGCAAGCTAACCACTCACAAGTTGGCTTTCTGAAAAGCTCAAATACTATGGCACTGACTGTTCACTGACTGCCTGATGGCATTACAAGCCCTTCACTAGTGGCTACCCTAAACTGTGAAAGGCAGCAGACAGGGGGAAAATATCCATTACCCATAAAATTCACATTTTATGCTTTTAAATGCCCCATCCAAAACAGGTCCACTATCTCCTACAGGGCTCGCAAAATTTCAAAATCCCTGGCAGGTACTCTTCAGATTTTGGTAGCCCGAAAATTTATTTAACTAGAGCACCCC
>NW_015555817.1:500704-502134 GCF_001515605.1 Sinocyclocheilus anshuiensis
AATTTAAAACGTATAAATATTACTGTCTTAATTGTTTAGATTTTTAGATGGCAAATTAACTTCTCTCTCATTTACAACTCTAAATGTTTGCTGTGTAAAAACAGGAGTTGATATTTGCATTGATCTGACCATAAACCGCAAGAAAGGCTTATTGGAAATGCAAATTTATTCTCTGCCACGAGGTGGCGCTTTAGGAGCGCTGAAATATTGCGGTATCACCGCTAACGGCTGTACACAAAGCAGCTCCGTGATCATAAACGCTGCTTTATCAGGAATTATAGGTCAACTTAAATTAAAATGCCAATGGCACGTTTCTGAGGACCGTCGGTTCCCGTCAGATACATTCAAATAAAGACATCCGCGCCGCGTTTTGACTTGAAACGTACAGCGCTCATATTTATTCAATGACATCATTGTCTTTTGAAGTTTAATCCAGCTGTATCGCAACTCTTGTCTTTCCATCCCCAACTGTAAGACCTCTTGAAATTATAATTAAGGCATTTCTTATACCATTTAACGTATTTAAAACTTTTTATGGCCTTAAGTTTGATACAACTCACTTTAGGAGTTTTTAAGGACCCGCGGGAGATCTGACAGCCCGTCGGGCAGAGTGGTGATACATTTTGGTAGCCCGACTGGAAAACACAATAGCCCCGGGACGTCGGGCTAGCGAAACAGCAAGAAAGGCTTATTGGAAATGCAAATTTATTCTCTGCCACGAGGTGGCGCTTTAGGAGCACTGAAATATTGCGGTTTCCCCGGTAACGGCTGTGTACACAAAGCAGCTCTGCGCTCATAAACGCTGCTTTATCAGAAATTATAGGTCTAATTAAATTAAAATGCCAACGACACGTTTCTGAGGACAGTCGGTTCCCTTCAGATACATTCAAATAAAGACATCCGTGCCGCGTTTTGACTTGAAACTTGCAGCGCTCATATTTATTCAATGACATCATTTGCCTTTTGAAGTTAAATCCAGTGTATCGCGACTCTTGTCTTTCCGTCCCCAACTGTAAGACCTCTTGAAATGATAATTAAGACATTTCTTATACCATTTAACGCATTTAAAACTTTTTATGGCCTTAAGTACGATATAACTCACTTTAGGAGTTTTTAAGGAGTTTTTAAGTTTTTTAGCTTTATTAATGTTTTTAAAAGCGCAAAAGAGAACTTGCGCTGTTCCTCAGGAGGCTTGCGCTCAGAGACGGAACAGAACACGGACATGTGAAGTCATCTTTTAGCTAAACGTATGTGCCAAAACGGTCAAATACACGCAAAAATGTGTCAAAATGTGGCGCTTGGTGATTATTCACGTAAACCCTCGTCGGTTATGTAATAAATGAATGCAAACAGATGAGAATGAAAATACGTGTGTAACAGTAAATTGGATCCGTGCGGCTCTTAAAGTGACAGCGGGCTATATTCCTGCT
>NW_015555817.1:502165-503055 GCF_001515605.1 Sinocyclocheilus anshuiensis
GCTGGCTATTTTCCTGCTGCGACTGTGTGCTTAATATTAATCAAACAACAAAAGACAAAGACAAAATCACACACTGCTCTTCACAGAAGGTCTTTTAAAAGGTTTAGCTTTAAAGGGGTCATATTATGCTATTTCAAGTTTTCCTTTCTCTTTGGAGTGTTACAAGCTGTTCCTGCATAGATAAGATCCCTAAAGTTGCAAAGACTAGTCTCAAACCCAAAGAGATATTCTTAATAAAAGTTAAGACTCGTCCACGCCCTCCTAAAACGCCTCGTTCAAACATGCCCCCACGTCTACGTCATTGTGTGGGAAGATTTGCATAACACCGGCCAAATGTTTATGCAAAGAAAGGCGGCGTAACTTTGATTCTCGCTGTAGTATTGTTGTTGCCGCCGCCATGTTGTGGAGATGCTGTGTGTTTCGTTGTGAAAGCGAAACTACATTGTTTGGCCTTCCAAAAGAGGACACAACTAGAAATCAGGGGTTAAAGGCACAATATGTAATTTTCACCGCTAGAGGGCGGGTATTCAAAATAAACAAATAGACAAAGGCGTAGTTTGATGACACTGTGACTGAGTGTGGAATCATGGGAGTTGTCGTCTTCATCCCCACAGCCGATGCAATCCGACGGGACTCGGGCAGAAATCATGTTCATGGATGAGCTAATGAATTATTAACGTAGTAGAATGAAACCGGGTGAGGCTGAAAGCCATCGAAGCAAAACGAGGCCGCTGAACGAGCGCGACACATGGCTCGAAAGCAGTGGAGCTTTTATTATGACACAGTCGACCGCTTCCGCTCCTTCCGGTCGTGCGTATGTGGGGAAAAAAAGCAGCACTGTTTTATCATACTAGATACATTTGAAAGTTCTGTTATAATGCTACTCTGTG
>NW_015555817.1:503298-504244 GCF_001515605.1 Sinocyclocheilus anshuiensis
AGTATGTGGAAAATGTGTTTTTTGAACCTTAAACTGCATAAACACATTTCATTACACCAAATACACAAAATAAGGTTCTTTTTAGCAGCATCATATGACCCCTTTATGTGAGCTGCTGAATTACAATCATTGGCCTCAACTGGTTAAGGGTTTTGATGTTTATAATGCTGCTTTGGCTTAAAGGCTTCAGCAGTGCAAGCTTCCAGCAATAACATTCCTTCCAAACAAGGCGGTCAGCCAACAACAACATCTAACCGTGCTCATCAAATATCAGACAGAACTGCCCTTTCACCTATATCATAACAGTTATTCATCACGGTCACTCTTTAAATAAGTGAATGGAGAAATTCACAGATTTCCGGTGCACCCAAGATTACCCAGAGAACCCTAGTGCTTTGTGATGCGTAAAGAATACACAAGGATGGTCACGCAATTATGAACCCCACCTCCACCTCTCGGTCATGAGGCTTTATGAAATATTAAAGCTAACTAGCTGTCGCAGGATGCTCCCTAAGGCGCAGGCAGTCATGCTCTTTACTAGTGCACTGAACTGCACTTGATGTCAAGTTTCACAGGGTATAATCATTTCATTTGATCACATATCGATATCTACCCATTTCACAGTGAACACCTGAACACCTTCAGGAATATAAGTCACTTTTTAAAAATCATCTGGAACATAGGGTTGGGTATCGTTTGAATGATCAATTCCGATTCTGCTTATCGATTCCGATTCTTTTCGATTCCAATGCGATTAAATAATGATATCAGACATTTATCCTGTGTCTCTTTTTTGCAAACCATTTATTGGAGCTGAATACTAGTGCTGTGTTCAAAATATCGATACGACGATGTATCGTCATAGAGATTTTACGATACGAGTATCGATACAGCTGGCCCTGTATCGATATTGTGGCACGTGTGCAGCAGTGGACCACGCTTAATT
>NW_015555817.1:504605-510168 GCF_001515605.1 Sinocyclocheilus anshuiensis
AGGTAAATGTGTCTCTTTCAACTGATTTAATTTAGACTTTTATTTTAAAAAGATCAGTAATATTATTTTTAGTATTAGTAATAGTGATGAAGGGCATATTACTGCTAAATATGAATCATATTTTGCGCAGCTTGTCAGTGAACAACGGCTCTGTGTAGTAAATGCTGCTCCATGTGAAAGCACACGCACGTGGAGATTTACCGCTGATTACAGAACTGGCTTTACTGACAAGATGCGCATTAAATATCGCATGCGATTTATCGTGCAGCCCTACTCCACACATACAAGACCATGGAAGAGACCAGTGCCACAGAAAACCCACTTTCTCGGTGGAAAAGGCATGAATCAAGCCTCCCCATTCTTTCAACAGTTGCCAAATATTACCTTTGCATTCCAGCATCAAGCTCAGTCTCTGAGAGAGTTTTCAGTACATCAGGCCTGATCTGTAGCCCACTAAGGTCCAGACTATCAAGTGACAGCGTTGACACATTAGTTTTCCTGTCCAAAAATCTGCAGCTAACAAAGGAGCTAGCAAAAAAATAAAGACTGAAAATATATGAAGATGTGAACCCATTTTATCAACTGTCTGCTCTGCCAATAGTTAGAAATGGCACTATAGTAAGCAGTGTTTAATAAACAGCTGTTTTTCTAAATTCTGCTGAGGTGAAATTCAGTGCAGTCATGTAGTAAGCAGTGTTTAATAAACAGCTGTTTTTCTAAATTCTGCTGAGGTGAAATTCAGTGCAGCCCTGTATCGTATCGTGGCCTCTGTATCGTGATACGTATCGTATCGTGACTTTGGTGGTGATACACAGCCCTACTGAATACCATGAACAAAAATCAACAGGTTCCATAAAAACTGGACTCTTTAAGAGCTGTTTGTGTGCAAAATAGAACTGCATGATTCTGGATAAATTGAGTTTTTTTTCCCCAATGGAAGTTGTGGTTCTCTCATGATTCTGAAGAAAAAAAACATTAGACAACTAAACAAAATCACATGTAATTTATGAATAAATGATTAATTGACTCACTCAAGATGTACTTGGTTTCATTACTGGATGAATCGGCATTCTTGAACGAATCTCTTGTATGATTCAAAGACAAATACATTTTAACAGCCCCTTTTCACCATCTACTGGTGTAACAATGTAATCGACAAATCTTCATTTGAAGTGTCAAATTACTTTCAAAAGGTGATTTACTCTATTTTAATCGCTACCGTACACATCAGAATTTATATCTGAACTATAAACTTTTATCCCAGTACTTCTGTGATTTGAATGTTTGTAACAGAAATAATGATACTGTGTGGTTGAAAAGACTGTGAAGCAGTTTCATTCATGACAGACAGCTGTTCTCTTTAGGTCAGTGGCAGTGCGAAGGCATATTTTAAATGTTCAAATCACACTGGTGTGATCGTACGCTGCACAGACAAACCATGTGATCATAACATTGATCACACACGTCAAAGGTTGAGGAATGAAACAGATGAATCATTGTAATTTAGGAATAGAATCACGTTGGTGTTTGAATAGTGTTCGCAATCTTTAACGATCTATTAAATTAAGGTGCTTTGTCATGTTGGTGGTGACACCTCTCTTGCAACATGTTTAGCTATCACAGATATTATACTTAGCTTTTTTGGCTTCTGATCGCAAATGTAACCAAACTTTGGAGAGCTTAGATTAGCGAGCAAGGTTCTGGCAGATCGCTAGGTCCGGTCCTCACAGATGAAGAAAAAAAGCTGAATCGAAATTTTTAATATGACAACAAGTATCTGGTACAACAAGATTCTGGAATCGGAATAGATTTTCGATTCCCAACCCTACTGGAACATGCTGCAACTTGTATTCTAAAGTGGCTTACATAACGCAATTAACGGCAAGCACACAAAACACACACAAAGTGAACACATTAGGATTCATGCCGAATGAGATGTTATTTCCCACACTCAGGCAGTTTCAGTTTCACTTTACATAATTTGTGTTTAAACTTGGTGTTCATAATAAATGTTGAATGATGAAAATGATTAATAATGCTTGTTTTATACTTACATTTTTCATTCCTGTACTGTTCTGAATACAGGTACATTTAAAGGATTTGTTGTGGAGTGAGGGGAACTAAAATTTTGATACTGTTTAGCTTTATTTAAACATTTACTTTTTTTACTGGTATTTTACAGAATTTCTGAATGTAATAAAAAAAAAAAAAAAAAAAGAGGCTTACACTGATGCGACTTCTCTCTAAACAGTGCAATTTTGACCCTGTGTGATTTGTTTTCTGGACACTATGTTAAGTGACAGAATTTCAAATATGGTAGACTATTAATGTGACAGATACAGATCTGTATATTAAGAGTACATGAGAATTCAGACTCACAGTTCATCTCGTTGCCTCTGTGACAGCACCATTTTGGCAGGAGAGTGGGGGCGCTGTCTCTGCCCCAAGTAGGGAGCTGGCAAACAGTCCCAAGCAGCTCCTCAGCAGGACGAATTGTTAGATGAGACACAATCTCACACTCTTGTGCAAACCGACGTCACTTTTGCAGCCTGGAGACTTTGTTCACAGCGACACACAAGACAAAATTGATGACCCACTGGAATTAACACCAATTTGATCCACTTGCCATCTAGGGAAAATGAGAGGGGAAAAAGAGATTAGAAAAAGAAACAAAAGCTCATACAAGATAAATGTGAAGCGGCAATAATTCTGACCTTGATCTGACTGAAGTCTAAAATGGCCTCAGCCATGATTTAACCAGACAAAAACCTTTACAAACACAATGAAATATTAATCTATTAGCTTTCTTACTCATTCTCCAACTTATATTAAATCAAACATTTCATTCTGACCATGTGCACTCACAAGAAACCATCACGGCCAACCCAAAGATCTACAGTAACATTTAGCCCCTCGACAACCAGACTGCAAGTGCTGGAGGTGGCGTGGCGTAAATCTCCTTTGCTAATCCTGAGGGAATGGTGGTCCAATAAAACAGTTGTCCAGACGAGAAGCGGGGTGTTGGGGACTGAGACAAGACTTTGTAATCCTTTCAGTCGGTTCTGACAGCCTGCAAATATCCACTCTAATCTGTGCGGTGCAAACTAAAATAGCTTGACACAGGTGAAAAATGCCTAATCTGGCCTTCAGAGAGCAGATGAGACATCCAGACATGTGGCTATGTTTTGGACTTGGGAAAGAACATCAAATATCATGTTTAGTGCAGTTCATTCCAAAAACATATTACAATCTTCACTTCAAAACTGTGTAGGAATGCCTTATGTTTCTGAACTAAATTTTTTTTGTCCATGCTCTACTGCCAATACATATCCATTTGACCTCAAGGTGAATATTCTTTATAAATCACAATGCACCTGAAGGTTTATTTACTTTGGCTGTTATTATTATTATTACTATTATTGCACAGATTAATCAATATTTATATAGTAATTGCTTTACATTAATCCTCAAGTCTTTATTTTTGGCTGAAGACTGAAAAAGGTTTTTTAAAGCGATAATTCACACAAAAATGAAAACTGTCACCATTTACTCATCCTCATGTAATTTCAAACCAGTTTGAGCTTCCATTTGCCTATTTGATGTTCTCTATGTGTGTGTGCATTGATCAATACTTTTGTGCATAAGGCCTAAATGAAATTTGTTCAACACAAAGAGACGGTCTCTTCAGATGACCTGGATTAAACCACTTGATTCAGATGGATTATGTAGTCATAGGATGTCTTTTTGAGAGAATAATAAAAATATCTTCATTTGTGGGTTAAAGATGAACAAAGGTCTCATGAGTCTGGAATGACACGAGTGATTACATTTTCAGAATTTAAATTTTTTTGGTGAACCATCTTTTGTGTAATTCACAATAGTTTGAAATGCACTCCTACCTAACAATTAAATAGGCCTATAACAATAATGTTTGGAATAACGTGTAAAAAGCTTTGATCACTTAGGGTTCTCAATGCACATTACCACAAAACTGAACTGTGGACATAAACTGAACCAACAGTTCATGTGGAACAATCAAAAACAGCAAACTGCTCTGAGGCCGCTGAAAAAACAAGCCACACATTCACGCAAACACATTAAGCCACATCAATATTTTGATTTTAATGTGATAAATCGTGCAGCTCTAATCAGTAATATTGGATTCATTTCTGTGAAGGTATTACTTGCCTTATAATAAACAACTAATTACTATACAGTTAAAGTTACAATTCATGTCCCAAGCAGGGGAAATAAGTCAGCTTAACTTCCCTGCATTACACAAAAAGCAAAGGTCAGTATACATATGTTTGTCAAAAGGACATACAAGCTGTTCTTACAATCCTTCTATGAAACTAACCAAACTCGACAGTAGCTAATTTCTAAAATACCAATCTCTCCTATGGAAAGCCCAAATATAAACAATCTTTTATTGCAATCTGAATATCAACTTAAACTTATAAAGACATATCTGTACACATTAGGGCTGTGTATCCCCAGCAAAGTCACGATACGATACGTATCACGATACAGAGGCCACGATAGGATACATATCACGATACGGGACTGCACTGAATTTCACCTCAGCAGAATTTAGTAAAACAGCTGTTTATTAAACACTTCATACTATAGGGACATTTCTAACTATTGGCAGAGCAGGCAGCTGACCTCTGCATTATGAAGGGCCTCCATAACTGTACCACAGTACAATATAGGTAATGGCAAATGTTTCATGTTTACATTGGGCACTCCCCACCAGGTATTGTTTGCATCTTGTTTTTAAGCCCATAAATAATAATGTACTCGTCCTAATAAATTTATATTGTAATGTACTCATTCTAATATATAAAATTATCACTTACATTGCTGGTAGGTTATCATTGCACAAATTAACACAATCTCTGATTAAAAAAAAAAAATGAGAAGAGTTCTAAACTAATGTGCTGTCTTCACTGTATCTAACGCACACACACGCTCAGTCACTCACACAGATCACGTTGCGTCCTCACTCAGACATTCAGCAACTAACTTTTTAGCGCAGTCCCGCAATTATATCAACTAAATAGCTTAATCGCTCAAGAGCTACATTATCTTTCTCAACAAGGAGCTGGTAACATCATTGTTTCTAAAGGAATTAAAGCCACAGCTTCACTGTTAATAGAGAAACGCCGGCAAAACGGTGGTAATTCATACATACACAGCCTCTCTCTCGCTCTCATAAATGAACACTTGATGAATTACACTTTTCTGAGAATAGAATATTAAAGTGGAGATCGCTAAACTGCAAGCTAACTGGTGTTTTCAGAAAGCAGGCGTGTTTATCCACAGTGGAGAGACTGCGCGTGCACACGGTTGCCAGGTTGACGAAGATAAGTAGCACAATTAGCAGATATTTCCGTATTGCGCAAGTGGGAAGCTCTGTTTCGGGGATTACGTCTCTTTATATCAGGCAACCCAGTTGTGTTCCTCTGCGGCCAGATTAAACCTGGTTATAGGCAGTGTTGGTGGTAACGCATTACAAGTAACGCAAGTTACGTAATCAGATTACTTTTTTCAAGTAACTAGT
>NW_015555817.1:510335-513626 GCF_001515605.1 Sinocyclocheilus anshuiensis
ATTAACCAATGTCTTTGCTTCTGACCTTCGATGATCCAGTTCAACCGTACTAATAAGCACAAATTACTCTAGACAAACATTTGTGTCTTTTTTTATTTGTGTTGAAATGTCTTCTTCTGCATTCTACTGTACGGACTAGGGCTGCACGATTAATCGCATGCGATATTTAACGCGCATCTTGTCAGAAAAGCCGGTTCTGTAATCAGCTGTAAATCTCCATCACCTGCGGGTTTTCACATTGAGCAGCATTAACTTCATTAATATCGCATGCGATTTATCGTGCAGCCCTAGTACGGACGTAAATGTACTTTCCCTTCAGCCTGAGGCTTATTCATTTCACTTTTGGTGTGAAAAGGCTTTTATATTTGCCAAAAATATTACTTTTTTATTTTAAAAACAAACAAGCAAGCCCTGCCAAGATTTAAAAAGTAACGCAAAAGTAACGTAACGCATTACTTTCCATAAAATGTAACTAAGTAACGTAATTAGTTACTTTTTTTTGGAGTAACGCAATATTGTAACACATTACTTTTAAAAGCAACTTTCCCCAACACTGGTTGTAGCCTATATATTATGCTCTATTCATATTCATCCTCGCACTTTTCTACTCAATTTTAAACGTTGTTCTTGTATTCAAATTAAGTGCAGTCCACTGCTGCACACGTGCCACAATATCGATACTGGGACAGCTTATGCTCTATTCATTCTTTTTTAGAAACCTCGCACTTTTCTGCTCAATTTTAAACGTTGTAAGATTTTAAACAAATTAAGCGTGGTCCACTGCTGCACACGTGCCACAGTATCGATACAGGGCCAGCTGTATCGATACTCGTATCGTCAAATCTCTGTGACGATACATCGTCGTATCGAACACAGCACTAGTACACATGATGTTGGCCATATTTGAGATTACACAACCCAAAACATATGGCTTCACATTGGGTTCCAAGAACTACTGCTCAACTCGCACAGAATGTCAGATTTGGCGAGACAGTGTCTAGACCAACACTGAGACTGTTATATGCTTTCAGCTCTATAATATAATGATTAGGGCTGCACGATTAATCGCATGCGATATTTTACGCGCATCTTATCAGTAAAGCCGGTTCTGTAATCAGCGGTATGCGCGTTAAATATCGCATGCGATTAATCGTGCAGCCCTAATAATGATATATTCAAAAACATGCATGGGCACATCAATGCTATGTTATAGCACAAAGACAAATGTGAAACATGAAATGAGGAGGTAATACACCTTTAGCAATAGGGTTGCAAAAAGGTGGAGAATTTTCAGAAATTTCGGAAACTTTCCAGGATTTTTTTTTTTTTTTATATTCCAGGGATTTTTAGAAAGTTTCCAGAAATTTTCCATCTCTTTGCAACCCCCTATAATGTCTGTGGCTACAAGAGATGGCTGATCACACAATCATAAAAGTGCTAGCCTAGTTTGGCTGTAGTTATATGCAAAGTTCTAAATAAAAAAAAAAAAGAATTCTGAAAATGTACAAAAACAGAAAAAAAAAAAAAAGTAGAAGTAGTATGCACATACAAAACAAATCAGGCACAGTTGCAATGTCAAAAAGAAATTGTGAATACTGATTTATTACTAAAAAAAAATGTATTGGCTTATTTTATTTTCCTTTAAAACAAAGCTAGGCCTAATACTTTCATTACAACAGCATAAACCACTAGTGCTGCAAGGACACCATGTTTGAGCACATGAATGGATTAGGTCTGGTAGCTGCCTGAAGTAAGTCAAACATGAAAAGGTGTTGTGAATTTTTCATTGAATGAGCCTGTCTGTGACAGAGCAACAAAATGCATGAAATGGGTCAGTATGAATACAGCTGATTTTACAAAATTAAGTAAGAAACTGTGATTATTTTGATTCTTGAACTTCAATACTTGCAGCTATATAAAGCTCTCATAAAGGTAAAAGCTTTTAAACTAAAAAATTATACTCAAATACCCATATTGTCCATGTATATAGTATACCTAGAGCACACTGAAGAGATTTTATGGATTGGAACTAGGGTTGGGCCGACAGACGATGGCTGACAGACATTCCCCCCATCCACCACCCCCTCTCTCGCAATCCGCCGCATCCCAGTTCCGTGTTTCGGAAAGGAAATTAAGTGTACTACGGAAACCCTAAAGGGAATAAATACCCTACGAGATGAGAGGATAAAAAAAATGTCAATACTTTTTGTCGCAATTATATAGTTGGGTAAGTACTGTATATAAATTGCGGGCATCAGGGAGCCGCTATTGAAACCGCTTTCGATTGCGCGCTCTCATTTTACTTTTACTTTCGAGATTCGCGATCACAAGGACTCTATACTATGGAGCGGCAGTACTTACCACACATTTGACAAGATTAGATGTTTGTCATTGGTGCTCAGGATCTGCAAATCATTCGCGATCGTCCTATCAGACATTTCTCCTTACTCGGTGTATGTGGTAAGTAGGGCCGCACGATATATCGTTTCAGCATCGATATTGCGATGTGCGCATCCGCGATAGTCACATCGCAGGATGTGCGATGTTTAGTATAGGCTACTGATCATTATATTTATACTGATCGTTTTCTTTGCTCACACACAGACACAGTGTCTACACCGGACACAACAGTTGTACAGAGATACCCATTTCTAAATACATTTAGTAGCAGAGCTACAGCAGGCGATTTTCAGTGCTGGAAATCAGTTTATCCTTTGTTGAAACTTCCGCGTCGTCACGGAGAGCGCGGGTCACGGTCGCTTAGCAACAGCAGACTCCACGAAAGCGCAAGCTCCCGAGCACTTTGGAAAGAAGGAGAAAGCAGTGCGGCGGCATTTTCCACCCGCGACATGTGAACGGCCCCAAAGTCTGTCTACACCGGACCAACGGCAAAGCGACAGTTGCATATCATTTTAACTTTGTGTCAGTACGTCATAAACGAGGCATTAGTTTACTGTCGGGGATTTGTCGTGTTGCGCCGCATCCAGTGAAGACAGACACACAGCATCACTGATTAAAATGGGTTCATAGTATTTTGTCGCGCCGCTCGCGCCCGGTGTAGATGCACGTGAACGCTGATTTCTGTTCATTTCTGCGTCTATTTGTGCCTGAAATACTGTGCTCTGCAAGTATCCTTGTAAACACAGTTGCTTATGGCTTAGGTGAAGGTAAACAATTGAGAAAGAAAATGGATGTGTAACAGTATATTGGTTCACAGTAGGGTTGTGACGGTGAGGAAATTTTCCCACCGGTTAATCGACGTGTGACAACACCGGTAATACCGGTATCACC
>NW_015555817.1:513952-514265 GCF_001515605.1 Sinocyclocheilus anshuiensis
CGGGGGCGGGGCATTCCCTCTTTTCCTCGCTTTCCTTCGCTTTTAAATAGCTTGTAAAAGCGGTGTGCCCATTTTACCTTCACTTTCGAATAGCGGCAATTCGGAGTAAAGCAATTGTTCGTTTTTAGTTCGTTTGAATTTTCCCTCTTTTCCTCGCTTTCCTTCGCTTTTAAATAGCTTAAAAGCGCTGTGCGCATTTTACTTTCACTTTTGAATTAGCGGAAGTTCGGCATTAATAGCTTGAATGCAACAACAAAATACAACGTCAAACTCACTTTAGCGTATATATAAAACATAGAACTTTTATTAACAA
>NW_015555817.1:514606-519762 GCF_001515605.1 Sinocyclocheilus anshuiensis
AATTAAATCTGATCTGTGATGCGACTGTCGTTCGGCACGCTGCATTGAGCAGCCGCGTTCAGTTTTTAATTTTAGTGTCTGTTCTTTTCCTGAACTAAATTATTTTTATTACTATAAAAAATCTAAACGACGGTGGGGGTCGGTGACGCGGTGGGCAAGTGACGTAACCGGTGTTGCGGCTTAACACACCGGTATCATCGTCAACACCGTCTATCGCGGCAAGCCTAGTTCACAGCAGTTTAATGTTCCTGTTGCTTTCTGTCATGAACGTTAATTAAACAAAACAAAGAAAAATCACTTTTGTAGCTTTAACACAGATTTATTAGATTTAATTTATAGTGAAAACTATGCAGTGTTATTTTACATTTGATTATTCAATTTCTGTACCTGAATACTGTTAGACTGACCTGAAAAATATAAATGCTTATTTAATTTGTATCTTTGTTGTGTTATTTATCTATGCTTGTAATTTGTTTATTTCCTATGCTGATTTACTCGCCTACAGAATCACCCCAATTGATTATTTTTTTTCCAAATATAAAGCTATTGAAGTCATCAGATTTTTTTTCTATATCGCAATATATATCGCAGAAAAAAAAAATCGCAATGTGAGTTTTTTCCAATATCGTGCAGCCCTACCGTAAAGGTACATATTAGTACTTAAAGTGTACATATTAGTACCTAAAATGTACAAAAGTGTACCAGTGACAGGTTCCCCCCCCCCCCTTTTTTTCTTCCAAAATCACCTTAGATAAACGGCAAAAGTCAACAGGCTTTTCAAAATCCAAAATATTGCCAAACAGGTGCTTTTGCATCTAGTTTCGAAACTAAATCATCCGCGATCGTCTTGTCCGTCTCACCCAACTCTTCTTGTCAGTCAGCTCGACTCACTCTCCTCACTGGAGAAATTAAATCTGATCTGTGTGATGCAACTGTCGTTCGGCACGCTGCATTGAGCAGCCGCGTTCAGTTTTTAATTGTAGTGTCTGTTCTTTTACTGAACTAAATGATTTGTATTACTATAAAAAAATCTAAACGACGGTGGGGGTCGGTGACGCGGTGGGCAAGTGACGTAACCGGTGTTGCGGCTTAACACACCGGTATCATCGTCAACACCGTCTATCGCGGCAAGCCTAGTTCACAGCAGTTTAATGTTCCTGTTGCTTTCTGTCATGAACGTTAATTAAACAAAACAAAGAAAAATCACTTTTGTAGCTTTAACACAGATTTATTAGATTTAATTTATAGTGAAAACTATGCAGAGTTATTTTACATTTGATTATTCAATTTCTGTGCCTGAATACTGTTAGACTTACCTGAAAAATATAAAGCACTGCTTATTTCATTTGTATCTTTGTTCTGTTATTTATCTATGCTTGAAATTTGTTTATTTCCTTTACTCGCCCACAAAATCACTGATTTTTTTTTGTTTCCAAATAGAGCTATTGAAGTCATCTGATTTTTTTTTTCATATCACAATATAAAATCGCAGAAAAAAAAAATATCGCAATGTGAGTTTTTTTCCAATATCGTGCAGCCCTAGTGGTAAGTGAACTTTCATGTACTGCAGTGCAACAGGCTACCGCTAGCAAGCGGCTAACCTTTTAGTGGCTCCGTATAACGCGTTATTTGTTTCACGCTTTGGCCCTTTTGATTGACAGGATATAATTGGCCTCGATCATCGGCTGTTTTTAAAGAATTCGCAATGACCCATGGAGCAGATAATTGCCTTTTATCAACCGCTACCGATTATTAGCTGATGCATCAGTGCATCCATAATTTTAATTCATTCATGCCGTTTTTTAGCATTGGTCTAACGAGACAAATCACATCTAAAAATCTGATTGGATTACATGTCAAGCATTTGTGTGGGTGCGAACAAACCCTAATTTACAATAATTCCAAACATATGGGAGCACATTGGATGCATTCATGGAAAAAGGCCTATAACGTGTATAATTCATTATTTATTTCTAAAAAAAATTATCTCAAGAATTGTGTGCCAGTTGTGTCAGTTTGTCATTTTCATCTGGGAAGGGTAAGGCGTTAGTTTATATCAGGGGAAAACATTACATCAGAATTAGATGAAGACGTCACACCGAATGACGTCGGACATAAGGCAAGTTCAGGCCAAGTAGCCCAAAATTAATTAGGCCGGATAAATAATAATCATTAGCCACAGTATGGCAACGCCCCCGTGGTAAGAGAGAGTGATGACAGCTAAATAATCTAAGGCGTGCATGTATATATCAAGTGTTACCGAGAACAAGACAAGCTCACACCTCTACATGTCATTCTTGAGCTGGTGATGTTTTCTTAACAGAATTGAGCATAGCCAATATTTATTAATGTCTGCTCAACATTAAGTTTCCGGTGACTCGCAATATTTAAGAATATTGTTTATTTATCTTATTCAAAAACATTCCATCTTGAACACAGAATCAAAACATGACGGCAGCCAGACAGTCAAAGTCGACAATTTGTTTGCCAACTAGAATCATGAACGGCTCGACTATTAATTAGCAAACACAGCACAACATACCATACACGCCCCTGTTGACAGATTAAACAGCATATTATCAAAACAGTAGTGAAACATAGTTATACACCGGCATCGACGTGATGGCCTTCAACCATCACAGGCACACCCAATCCCAAATATCAATCACCAGCCACTGAAATACACCTTAAACGGCTTTATGAAGCCACGTTAGTGTCAAAGAGGTTTTGAAACACATAAATACAAATGACACCAGTTGTTATTACTTATTCAATGAGTTTAGTGCGGAGATGATGCTAACACGAACTAACTTAAGCTAACATTAGTATGGGTCAAATCACTTAAGGCTGGCTGTCACAAATTTCAGGTCAAGCAAGGGGTTTAATTTAATTTAATGAGAATGAAATAAACGTATTGGTTCCGTATCTACGTGTGTATGCAAGTCATGCCATTACCGGCGTTAGTTTATATCGCTCTCTGATATTTCCACCCTTATTTTGCTCTAACGGCCAGTCCGCCATTTTGAGTCAGACAGGCAGGCGGCACAAATTTCGCAGCCACATACACACTTTACCTGACTCACTTTCACTATAGCGCAGCGAACAGAAGTGACACTTACCTTTTAATATGAGGGGTGTCTCATCTGCCAGATCACGCAGCCAGGTGAAAAGTAAAAGTAAAAACGACTGAGCTGTGTCTCTGCTGAAAGTCACTTCCGATGTTGCGGCTCAGTCAGCGCTGTTTCTGCTCCTGATTTCTGCGCCGCATAACCGTCTACTGATTACGGGCGCGCGCACGGCACGGTCGGGGGCGCGCACGCCTTGAGGATCACAGGTCACTTACATCATAACCTTCAGCTGACACTGAGGATGAGTCGCGCTTTATGAGCTTTATGGTGGGACGTTTCAATAAATATTATTGGCATTTATGAATTTTTAACCATGGGTCTTCCAAGTTTTAAACACATTGTTTTTTATATAAAAACAAAATATGGCAGTTAACATAATTGTAAATTATGCAAATTATTGTAAATTATGCGATCCCCTTCAGTTACATATTATTGCACACTGCATAGCACAAGTAATTAAACTGCACTATGATGAATAAATGCAAATGGGGAAGTATGTCATAAGAATTTTCATTACATTTCTGCGTGAGCGATTATAAATTAGATAAATTAGTACAATTTTAATTCATGTAAACATGGGTACAGTGTCTTGCAAATGTTAACCAAGACGAAAACTATTAAAACATTTTTGTTAACTGAAATAAAATAAAATACGAACATTAGATGAAAATGTAGCTTTGGGAGCTAACTGAAATAAGTTTAATTTGAAGCACTAAATGGAAATAAATAAAAAGTTAAACAGTAACTTAAAATCAGTTAAAACTGAAAAAAAAGTAGTATACATTTTTTTTTTTTTTTAAAGGCCTAAAAGTGATAAAATGAAAACTGCAAATATAAAAATAAAAGCAAATTCAAAATATTAATCCATTTAAACTGCTTTATTTTGTAGCACTTTTCACAAGTCATTTTATCACAATGCAATAACAATTTTTCTTGTCATACATTCCTTGAAATCAAGCCGAAGTCAGTCAAGTATGAAGTGCATGCATCAGCCCTCTTTACTAGTCACTGCTCTGTGGCTCTTATACATATACAGTGCAATCATCACACATCAATGTACAAAGGAAGACATAAATGACCAGACAGTCCTGTTTACAAATGTGCAAATTTGCCTAGATACACTCAACAGCCAGATACACTCATGCTTTTTAAAGGGAATGCTACATATTTTTTTTTTGGCAAGATCATCCACCACACCAGTTGTTCAAGAGTTCATTTACACTTTTTAAATGTTTATCTTCATGTTAATATGTCCCCAACTAGAACCCTGTTCATATAGGGGCTCATCTGTTTGTTCACTTTATTTAAAGCGCAGTCTTAAAGGGGTCATATGATGCTGCTATAAAGAACATTATTTTGTGTATTTGGTGTAATGAAATGTGTTTATGCGGTTTAAAGTTAAAAAAACACATTTTCCACATACTGTACATTATTGTTTCTCCTTTATGCCCCGCCTTTTTGAAACGCGTCGATTTTTACAAAGCTCATCGGTCTGAAAAAGCGAGGTGTGCTGTGATTGGCCAGCTATCCAATGCGTTGTGATTGACCGAATACCTCAAGCGTGAGACGGAAATGTTACACCCCTCACATACTGTTGATGCCGTGTCCCGGCCGGAGCGAAGAGACAAAAACATTAAAACCCATTACAAACGAGGCATTTGTTGCATCCAGTGGGGACATAATTACTGATTATAACGACTTATACTGTCTTTTTATGCGTTGCGTTGCATTGCATCGCGCCGCGCCGCGTAAACATAAAACTCTGTCTGCATTTGTGATCAGAGAAATGACAAACAACAAGTGCTACTCTACTGCCCAAAACTCGTGTTTGAATCATCAGTGGCAAATCCTTTAAATGAAAATGTACTTATGTGAGTCAGAACTGCCGGCATTTTAGTCTAATGTTACTCTCCCAGGATCAGTAAACAGTCCTCCATAAAATGCGCTGCACACATCTGGATATTTGGGTTAAACTGTTCTGGAACAGTGTTGTAAATACAACTTAACCACTGATTTCTAGTCGTGTCC